>NW_027176373.1:11299172-11576672 GCF_023349555.1 Cebidichthys violaceus
CCCTTAGGGCTGGACATATGGAAACAGGGAGAAGAAACATTTCAGAATAATTAACTTCATTATATAACAGCAGGGTGCCTGCAGCTTAAATGTAAGGCTTTGAAACACCTTTTTAGATCCGGACAAGGACTTCCTAAATCTGAATGTTAAGCGTAAAACAGGCCTCGCGTTTAAAGTAGCACATTTGAGATATTTTCAGGAGCTGCAGACACACTGGAATGAAAAAGATAATTTGATAATAAGGAGTGTCGAGTTTGTCAATGAGGATCAGAACCTGGGGGAGGGGCTAATAGGCGGGGAGTTGCCTCCGTTGTGCATTCTGTTTCTGTAACTGAGTCTCTGAAGAGCCCGCCGTTCATTCTGAATGGCCGACTTGTGGTCGGAGATGATGGAGATGATGTTTTTTTCAAAGAAGGCCGACAGGCTGAGGGTCATGGTGTAGATCTAGACATAAAACAAGAAGGTCAGAGTGAATCTACTGGACCACCACTTTGTCAGACTTTACGCAGATACGGTTGCAGCGCTTTTTCAATCCCAGTGATGCTACTTTTTCACCTGGGATTTCTTGTTCGGCGTGTATGCTTTGGAGTTGCTGAAAATGAGGCGCACGTCTTTGGCAAACTCCATCGGGCTCTCATAATTCCCTGCTACCAGCGTCTCTGACACTGTAGACAGATCCATGGGAGTGTCAATGATGTTTCTATAGTCCTGCACAAAACAAGGTGGAGTAGAAACGTTAATGAGGTTCATTGTAATTTCAATTCTCCATATAATTACACACCCTCGGCACGCATTGTTCATGTTATTTAAAAGTTGTTTTACCGGATACTCAAAGAGGTCCACTGCCTGCCTGAACGGCTCGGAATCTGCTGAGACAAGCATTCGACGCACCAGCTCTTTGCATTGACCTAGCCAGAGATTCACATCCAAAACCAGACCACGCTTCTTGGAATTCGGGTCGGCTCCCTGGCAGAGAGAAGATTAAATTAATTAAGACCGACGCTACTGCAGATGATTTAAATCTGTGGTGCTCTAAGACTTTGGACTCTGGTCCCTCTTACCCAATGTCCTGAAGATGTGCCCGGGGTGTCAGAGTCCACATCCAACTCAGCCTGCAGAGGCACACATACAAACTTAAAACGACTATTTACAGCAAATACAGTAATCTAATGAAAAGAATAGTTACCATAATGTTAAAAAAAAACTAAAAATCTCACCTCAGCTTCTCCTCCACTGCTGATCTCAGACTTCAGTTTGTGATACAGATCCAAGATGTCTGTGCAGCTCTGGTCGCTGAAGGAGACAGAGGGCTCAGGCATCAGACACATGTGCAGAAGTATTCATTACTGTTACCCCAGAATACCATGGAGGTGGCTATTACATGAACGGTGCTTCTTACCCGATGTAGTGCAGGAGAACATCAGTCACCACCTTGGCCGTTGCTACAATGGGGCTCTGGGGTTCGTTGAAAGTGCGGGCATTGTGTTCAATGTAGCGCACCTCCCACATTAATGCAGAGATCCGCCTGCAGCAGACGAGAAAAAAATGCACTTCAAGCTCAAATGTCAATGCATTGGCATCTGGACTTTGAATTTATGGCGAAGGTGGAACGTGCGTGTCTATGTGCGCTGCCTCACCTGTAGAAGCGGTTCTCCAGTCGTTTGTGGACGGTGCCGAGGTCAGTGGCGTAAGCCACCGCGGTGCAGTACAGAGGGTATTCCCGCAGGTTCACTGGTGACGCGAATGCCTTCGCTACATCTGTGGACAGGAACCAGATCAAACATGGCAGACAAGATAAGACTTTTACCGCAACGAACAAACAGCCGTCAACCCTTTGGTGGCATACCCAGTGTGAGAAGCTGATCGATGCCATGGAGGACTCTCTCACAGTCTTCATCTCGCGTGTGAGCGCCCCATTCTCCCTCCTGAGGCGTGTAAAGCAAAGCCTTCAGCTCCTCCTCGGCCACCTCCACGCCATCACCAACCTGTTCAGGCAACGCCGCTGATGGAGCCACAAAACGTGTCAGAAAATGAAAAGGTATTTAGTTAATTGTTCAAAACTAGTATGAATTACAGATAATTATCAGCCACACAATCCTAATAAAATACATTTCTTCTTCTAAAGCCCTGATTCACAACCATAATCAAAACTTCAATTCAATTATTAAGAAGAAAAGTATCATCATTAAATTAATTTCTTGGGGTAAAATCCTATGAAATAAATATATAGTCCAGTTTGAATGGAAATGGTATGTCACAAAGTACATCTATTCATTTGCAGGTTTTATGGTGTACAATTGTGTTTTAAACTTGGTGAAATCTTTTGACATTTTGTTTGTAATCTAACAAACCATCACATCGGTTAAGAACTTGATGGAATTGTCACATTAATAATACCACTGACCTTCCTCAGGAATAGGCTCCATGTCCCAGGGACTCATTTTCTCCCGCTCTCCATTATCCCACCTGATGAAACAAGAAAATAAATAAATAAATGAAATCACACTGTATACAAGATTACAATCGCTTATTTGATTTAACTGTGATGACGCGTGACATTGGGTCAACAAAGAAGAGCATTAAGTGAGAGCACTATGGATACACTCCAGCAGCACAAACACTGCAGAAACACACACGCACTTCACTGCATAGCACTGAAACAGGCTGTCTGGGTACTCTGGCTGCAGAGGCTCCTGATCCTCTACGGAGCCGAACCACCAGGCGTCATCAATGATGCTGCGGAACCTCATACCTGAGGAGAGCAAAGCCAAGACCAGATCAAACAAAAGAGAAGGACGGTACACTATCCACAACAATGAACATGTTCTTGATCCGTTTTTAAACCGCGTACACTAAAACAATGTTGTCTCTGGCTGGTATTGATGCATCAGACCCCTCTCACAGACATTATATTTGAAGAATCAGCTTTTGCCATCATGCAGAAGATTTAGAGCCCCACAGGCTAGATTGTTAAACAACCATTTTGTTCCTTAGCCTATTAAACTAATAAATCAGAGTTTGGGTTTTAAGTCGGCCTCTGCTGTCTGATGTTAGCAATATGGTTTTGTTGTTTGGTTAAATGTTGTGTCTTGTATTTAGGTAGCACGGTGTATGTCAGAAAACATCCCGATGATAAGTAAGTAATAGGTAAAATCAAATCACATCATGAGCGGTAAACACATCACTTTAAAACACTCACCTGGCTGCCAGTTGTGCTCTTTAGCCTCGTTGTAAAACTGCTGCAGTACCAGAAAATCTATGACATCGGGCATGTCATGGTACCTTTAGAGTGTGGGAATGAAAAATGAAATGAAATGCACATGCTTCAACAATTATTATCTTGCACTGTTTATACTGGATGTGAATGCTTACTTTAATGAGAAAGACTCATTGGTCATCTTCCCTGAGACTGGGTCCAAGAAAGCCAGTTTGAGGCAGCAGAGGGTGGGAGGTCCCACCTCATATTTAATTCCAACCACCTTCACAGATTCCTGGTCCTGGAGGGGGCAGAGGAAAATACACAAAGGGTAAAACGGTGAAGCTGTTCTCCACAAGTTTCTTTCACAACAACCCCTGTAAACCTTTTTTCTTTTGTACCATTCTACGATGATAGCGCATGAAGCCAAAAACAACCTCTGTATGGAAGATGCTACAAGCAGCAGCCCAAGCAGCGACTATCATGCCATGTTGGCCATGCTAGCAGCGCTGTGAGGCTGTGCTTAGGCACAGCGTTGCTTTGAGCTGAATGCTAACATGCTAACAATGACAATGCTATCGTGCTGATGTTTAGCAGGTAAAACGTTTACCATGTTCACCACCTTAGCTTAGCTAATAAGCATTAACCACAGCAGGCTGATGGGAACGTCATTGGTTTCGTCATTTGCTCATAAAATAAAGTACCGGACATACTGAAACTACGGATGGTGAAAGTCACCAAAGTTATTACAGTTCTTTCTGAGGAATGCATGAATATTTGTACCAAATTTCATGGCAATCAATCCAACAGTTGTTGAAACATTTTACTCGAAGCCACATCAACCTCATAGTGGCACTTAGAGGAAGTGTCAGGGGACCATCAATTTACATTATGATTCATCCTCTGGGGACCACGGATATCTTTATTTCATGGTAATCCATCCAATAGTTATAGTGAGATATTTCAGTCTGGACCAAAGTGGCGGACCGACTGATCAATAGAGCCAAGTCGCTAGCATGGCTAAAAACAACTGATGCTAAGAGGCATTTTTTTTTTTTTTTTTATATATATACATACTGCCATATTGTGACATATGACTTGTTGGAATATGTAGTGTGAAGGGAAAAAAGACTGATGTCTAGAAAATAGTGCTGGGCAACTATTACAATTTGGGTTAGGGTTATTTTGATTTTATTTGTGATTAATCGCATTGTTATGCGCAAAGTTCAATAATGAATTCAAAAGTAGTGTATTGCAACAATTTGAAAAATACACCTTAAAAACTGTGTAAGTTTGCTAAATTCTCAGTGATAACTAAATGATATGCTTATTATACATATTCCAAACAAAAAAAAACTTTAAAAACTCTAATATGTGTGGTATTTGTTATAAATGTACGTTGGTACATAGAGGGTGATAAGAAGCTGTAAGTGGAGAGACTTAGGACCCAGGGGAATATAGGTGAAGCATGGGAACCTGGGAAGTTATGCTAAGAGTTGCAGTTAAGAGCAGTTTGTTCTCACGTGCTATGTTTATTTAAAAACACGACAATATGTATTTTGATATTGTCACGTTGGATCCTGTTACGAGACGATCGTGCACATGTGTGTGTGAGACAGGAGGGACCGACAGTGACAGAGTGAAGGGGGGGGTTCCGGACCGGGGGGAGTGGCAGCAGGAAGAGACACCCAGCGCACGCGCGCAGACACACACACACACACGATTCTTGTGTTCAAAATGTCCGCTTAATAATACAAAATAAAAAAGCGTGCGATAAAATAATTGTCGGCGTTAATTAATTAACGCGTTAACTTGCCTAGCACTAATATAAATATTTACTGATCTTTACCAGTACAGAGGCGAACTATGCGGTTCAGCTGTGGTGAAAGTACGACAGAGAGTGGAGGAAAGAATTTCAGCTCTGACAATTTTTTTTAGCTGGCCAACTGCCCTGGAAAGTGGGCCCGACCATAAGATTACCACTTTGTGAAAGTTACAACATTTGGCTGCTGCTAACAAACTCTCTTAACAGCTTGTCTAATGGAGCATGTAAGGGCCTCTACGCAACACTGCCTTTTAAATAACACAGCGCCTCACCCTGAGGTCAAGTCTGTTCCACGGCTGCTTCTGTGGATTGATGCTGTAGGCCTTGGCCCTGCGCACTGCCCGGACGTAGGCCTGGTGGCCCTGTTTGAAGTAGATGAGCTGGAGGACAAGAGAATCATGATCAAAATGCAAGTGATAAAATGTATTTTTCGGTTTGATATGAGCAGGACACTCCTTACCTCATCTCCCATTTGTGGAACAAAAGGAGAGCGGTGTGGGATGGTCTCCATTATCCACGACGGTGGAAGCCACTCCTCCGCATCGAGTCCAGCTAGAGAAGCTGTGGGTTTCTAGGTATGTGCAATAAGAACAAAATTATCAAGTCCAGAATTTCTCCTGCATTGTGTGGTGGAGACATTCACTGTGAGTAAAGGGGCTGCTAGCGTACCTGTTTGGTCTCCTTAGGCTTCTTCCTCTTCTCGCTGTCCCTCCTCTTGGCCTTTGCCTCGCCATCACCTTCTTCCTCCTCAGAGCTGCTGTAACCTTTGGGCTGTACAGACCTCCTGGTCGGTCTCTTCGGTGGCTGGAGGTTGATCCCAGCGTCGGCTGTCCAATCAGAGTATTCACTGGAGGAGTTGCTGAGAAGGAAAGAGGGTTGATGTGAGTTGGGCGATTGTAACTACATCTTGAAAAGGCCACTCAGTAAAAGAGATTTACCTGGAGCTGCTCTCGCTCTGCCACTGAGTTTCACCATCAGAGGAGGCAGCGCTTTGCTCCGCCTGCGCTGTTGCCTGTCAACAAAAAGACAGAAAGCACCTTTACTATTATGAATGCTAGTAGACAGACATTGCTCCACTTTGTCATGTCACATTTTTTTGAAATGTAGAGTAGAAAGACGGAGCGTACATTTCCGTCACTGTCAGAGTCCACCTGGCTGTCAGAGTTACGTCGGTTGCTGGAATTTCGACTCCTGGTCCCGGCGCGGCGGACTTGAGCTGAGCGGGTCTGATAGGCGTGGCGCTGCTGCTTTTTCTTGGTCGGCCGCAGGGAGCGCAGGCGCGAAGTCAGCAGATCGCTCTACAAAGTGTGCGGGAGGAGGTTGGAAAATAAGTCGAGCAGGAATTAATCGTCATATAAATTATATATTTTTGTGAAGGTAAGCGTTGCATACCTTGGGTGTGCAGGCTGCTGGTTTCTTCCTCCTCTCTGCATTGTATAGAGAACATTCCATGTCGCTTTTGGCTCGTCTGCACTCCTCGACAACTCTTAATAAAAAAATAATAATTTCCATCCATGAACACAAAAAAAAGAAAACATATATATAAAAATATGAATTTGTTTAAAAATCTAAATTGACTCCTTGCAATGTCCTTACATCTACCTATATCTGCCTCACCTGGATATGCCTTTTGGCACTTCATTGACCATCACTCTGTGGCTCCAGGCCAGCAGGTCCCTCTCGGTGGCCACTTGACTACGCAGGGCATTGTGCTGCATCTGCCACACCCCGCCCACCTGCCCACTCCTGTGTGTTTCAGCAGCCGGAGAGGAGGCTTCCACGTCTGCTTCATCACCCGCTGAAAATACGAAGAGATTTGTTTATTATGACAATACCTTACTTGGCAAATATGGCATTTTGGGAATAGACGTTAACAACACTTAACTATTAAAGTACCCACATAATGCTCATGCTCAGTTTTACAATACATTTCAGACTTTTAAAAAGGCATAATTTAAGTTACACTGAGTACACCAGACAAACCAAGAACATATCATAAAACCACAACTTTACTTTGCACAATGTAAAGTTAAACATACCCTCTGCGTCTGGAGCCGGCTCCTCTTCATTGTGACGCTCGTCCTGCTCATTCTGCAACTGTCTGATGAGATCGTCCAACAGGCTCTCTCTGTTTTCTGCCGTTTGCTGGCCAAGTACCTGCTCAACCAACTCTCCATCACCTAAGCAGCAAAAGAGGCCAATCTTGGGTGAAACTGTCAGTTATACTTACAATACATACCATATAATTACTACACAAGCATTCTGAGTGGTACAAGTAATGAATGAGCAGGTTTTACTGTTAGACATGTATCCTAGCTGGGGTACCAGCTGATCCTCCTTGCAGTTCTCTCTTCCGGGCACCAGGCGCTGGTAGTGAGGAGGGTGAGGATTTCCATCAACATCCACCAGGAAGGGTGGAGGCATCAGGTGTGGGGCTTGCTGCGTTTGCTCGTCCAGCACGTAGTTATTAGAGTCACGGATGAGAGGCCGGTAGTCCGTGTGGAAGAACATCTGGTCAGGAATCTGGAGGGAATAAAGAGTACGTTAGTGTTGCTAATGAGGGGGAAAAAAAAACTTTGGCTTGCTTCTTCCTCCGCAAGGCAGACCAGGACACAGAGGAAGTTACAAGAGAGCTTCTTTATGGTTATTTGCAGTCGTGCCTTCAATGTTTCAGATCGTTGATGACACTTGGCGTCAATTCAGGTTTTATGATTAAAGAGCAGTATGTGTAACCTCAAATCCACCATGATGTCTAACTGTATTCATGGTGTTCTTTTAAAAAAAAAAAAAAAAAGAGAGATTTTTTTTCAATGGTAAATAAGTTTCTAACAGTTAAGTGTCATTACCTTCTCGTATGGTCGGCTGCAGCCGAAGCCAAAGATGAGTAAATGGCCGTGTGAGTCAGTGCAGGCAAAATGCTGCCCATCAGCGGAGAACTTGCAGTCAAAAATAGCCCCGTGGCCTTGCCCTTCAATCTGGAAGCAGAAATGTCAACATGAGCTCGATGACAGCGTAGAGAGAGAACACTACTGATCATTGTTGATGAATTACCATGTTGAAGAAGTTGCGGATCTTAGCTCCTTTGGTCAGGTCCCACATGTAAATGTTGCCGTCATGGCCGGCAGACAGCATGATGCGGGAGTCAAACGGGTGAGCCTCCAGCACAAACACCTCGTCATCGTGACCCTTGAAGAGAGGGAGCATCGCGCGGTCGATTGGTCAAAAAACTGCATTTTTTGTTCATTTTTGCACAGCAGAAAATACCAGCTTCAGCCACTTACAGATAAAACATGCAGCAGCTGTCCAGTGGTTGTGCTCCACACTTTGAGCAGGTAGTTGGACACCGCTGTGATGACGGTGCTGTCTGCACGGTCCCAGGCCACCATGGTCACCACCAGCTTGGTTTTATCATCCCCGTTGGCGACAGCAGTCCTGGAGGAAAACATCCCATCAGGCATGAAACACTGAGTGGTTCGCGGAGACGGACGAGGCTCCGTCAAACTCTGTAAGGTTGTTCACTCTCTTACCCAGGCAGCCTGGCAGCGATGTCTAAAGTGACGCTCTTCCACTCCTGTTGCTGGTAATGCCAGATCCTGGCTGTGCCGTCGCGACTGCCGCTCACAAACCTTAAGCTGGACACATATACAAGTCAGAGGCTTCGAAAAACCACAACGAAAAACTATTTGAAGTCGATGATCCCAGCGAGCACACTCACCTGTCACTGTTATTGCTAAACTGGACGACTACAACTTTATCCTGAAACAGGAAGAGAGGACATGTATTTAATTTATAGAGAGATCTTGTTTCAATTAAGGTAAACAGAATGGAACAAGAATGCGTTTTGTTTCTTACCGTGTGTGCATCCATCTCAGAGACCTTCACAGGAGTGTCACCACCAAGGTAGTAGACTCTGATCAAGTGATCAGTGCCACCGGTGGCCATGAACATACCACCTATTAACAGTGAACGAAGAATGAAATGGACGTGACAAGAACATATGCAGTCTACAACAATATCCTTATATCAGTAAGCACTACTTATATCTTAAAACAAACTATTAAAACATTTCCCATTTTGCCAAAAGGGACTCATTTAACAAAAAAAAACTACAATGATTAAAATGTCATCACTGTCTGGGATACATAATAAATGCTGCAAAAGTGTAACAGCAGACAGGGAAACTTACCACTGCTAAAGGAGGAAGTGGAGACCTGAACTCCGGGACGCGACCGCTCGACAAACTTGACGGGTTGATCACTGAGACAAGAGGAGAAACACAACAGCTGTAGTCATTTCCATGAAAACTGTTAGAGCTAGAAATGGTAGATCTACAAAAAAAAAAAGCTTAAAAAGCTTAAAATTATGCTTTAAACACTTACTGGAATTTCATGCTGAGCGAGTGCCACTTCCAGAAACACACCATGCCGTCTGCACCGGTGGAGGCCAGGTACCGCGTTGTCCCTTTGACAGCAGGACAAAACTAAAAGGGAAAGAAAGTTAGTGTTGGTTAAACATCATGGAGCATTACCAGATTTGTTTGTTTAAAATGCACCCGTCTCACCTGTATGGATGTGATGGAGGCACCGTGGGCCTGCAGAACAGTGACGGGTGCACAGGTACGCAGGCACCACACTCGGATGGCTTTGTCGCAGCTTGCTGAGGCAATGAGGGTGTTCTCGTGGTTGACGGCCATGTCACAGATCTCCGCTGAGTGGCCGCGGAGGGTTGCCAGGAGCCGACCGTCATCTGTGGCCCAGATTTTCACCAGGCAGTCATCAGAACCCTAAACAGCAAAGGACATTGGTAACAAATAAAAACACTGCTTCTCTGGGAACTGGCTTCGACTGAAGAGCATCCATCGTCACTCATCTGAAATTTTCTATTCACGTACTTCACCCCTGCCAATAGTTTGCTCAAGTGTGACTCAGCAGACGGAAACACAACTAGTGAAAACCTACAAATAAGAGTTTTGCTGCAGTAATCATCTGAACCAGAAATCACCACTCACCGTAAATATCCTACGGCCGGTGCGGTCAAAGGCTACACAGTAGACTGAAGAAAGGTGGCCGAGGATACGTTTGTGTATCTTCATATGTTGGTAGGAGGAAGACGGCAGGGCCTGGCTGAAGCGAGCTGTGCCTGTGGCCTGGCGAGCATCCAAGATGGCCACTTGATATGAAGACAAACAACAATGATTAGTGGAAGCAACAAACTGCTAAAGCAGATTTACCTGAATTGGTCGAGGCGACTTCGGGACCTCTTAATGGGTAGAAATATATTTTTGAAAGTTTTACACACCAACACTGGGAGCCTCTCCATTGGTGACCGGAGGTTCTGGTGGACGTCCTCGGTGGAGTGCAGCAACAGCTGAGCCACTACATACTTTGTGGCTACAACCTAAATTACACAGGTAATGAATTCAAAATCATGAATGATCACTGATTTAGATACAGATCTATTACCAACAAACCACAAAAAACAACTATGGTGGATTGGAGAGAAAGGCTTACTTTTGGTAGTACGAAGCAAGGACTGTCTTCCCAGCCCCAGAAGTGTTTGGACTCCAGGAACACTAGGTGGGATCTCCTTCTCTATGAGCGGGCCTATTCGCTGACAAACACGGAGCAGATAGTCTGCAGGAATGTGCTGGTTCAAAATCACCTGCAGAAGTCACAGACTGCTATTAATAATAATAACAATAATAACACAAACCAATACATACAATATATAAGTAGCATTTAATAACAAACACTAAAATATTATCATCTCTGTTACATTTTTTAAAAATGCTACAACAAACAACTAAAAAGTGCAAAAACATGAAATGAACTACAGCTCTGTTTAACAGCCAGTGTGTTTAACAGGCAGCACCACAATTATTTGAACTGACCAATTTGAGGATTTGTGACCATGACGTGTACAGACTGGGACATTTTAGACATCAGCAGACATGTACATCTAAACCAAAATATCAGAAATAAGCTAATATTGTTCAATATGTTGGTCCGAACAATTCATCCATTTAAAATACATTAATTTCCCTTAAAGAACATTTTAATTGTGTCCAAAGCAGCAAAACATCATTTAAATACAAAAATGTTTTCACATTCCACTAAGCCTCTCTTGGTGTTAAAAAAACCAAATGTCAGCTGGCATCTAAACTAGATTCTTGTCGATATTCTAATCAATTAGTTTATAACTTATGAGACTGGAACACAACATCCTCAAAGACACAACTTAAACTATAATGTAAATAAACACCGTTTAGACTTTCTGTAATGTATTACTCCTTCCTCAAAAATTACCTAACTTATTTGATTCTCTTCCTGTTTATACTTGCTCATTATTGTGACATGGTTTTGTAATGCAGCTAGTTGAAAACATTGAGGGGGGGGGGTAGGCGGTGCAGAGAAGCTCACAGCCAATCACAAGAGTCTCTTACGGATGTTCCGGTTCGCTCGCAAATACAACTGTGCTTTCATTGGCTCCAACGGATGACTGACAGCTCTCTGGATCTGGCTCAGCCTATCACTACCTACCCTCGTCTCTAATCTCCTCCTACTAGCCCACACGATACCAAAGCCTATATATAGTTATTTACCAACGGGCCTGTGCTAATATAAATGTTTAAATGTGTTAAAATAAACATAAACACATTGCCAACGCGTCTCTTCTGGGTGGTTAATTTAACTAAAATATTTCCATCACGAAGAGATAATTGTCGATTAACATAAAGGTTACACGCTTTATTTCATTAAAAGGTTAATTATGACAGTTCACACTCACCCAGTCTTGGAAGGTCCGTTTGTATTTCTTCCCGTCCCAACTCCATCGTTGAGGGACCAACTAAAGTTAAAAAACAAGCGGTTAGAGACGGCACTAAACTACCAGTATGTTCACGGCTCGGCAACACGCTCCTATAACTGACACCGGCCACAATTACTGAAAAGTTGCCCAAAAAGCGAACTGATACGCAGCAGTACGGAAACCACACATGTCAATAAACACAGAAAGGACCAGCTGAACCTACCTCATACTCCTCCAGCTCCTCAATCAGAATCTAACAACAGACGGACACAGTTAGCGTTAGCTGCTAGCACCAGCTACTTACTCATTTTCTTAACGGTTCTAGTCAATATTTTGCTTATTGTATGTTGTTACCTGTGATGCCTTTTTACAGGGTCCAGACTGCAGAAATCTGGCAATGAGGTAATACAGTTCTGAAAAGAAACAGAAGTGTGTTAGCTTGGTGCTAACTAATGTTGCTATTGAGCCGGGCTAACGTTAGCTAGCTCCAGGTTATACTCGGTTGCTTAGCGCGTTAGCAGGCACACAGCTGCAAACTGTGATAATACTAAATGTTTTGTCGCGGATCCAATGCACGCACAGCACTCACCAGCTTCGGTTTGTGAACACCGTTCTCCTGCCATCACTTGATGAGACGGACGACATTAAGACAAACTGATGTTTTAGCTTGCTCGTTAGCCGCCGGCTAGCTAACAGTAGCTAAGTGTGTGTAGCTAAAACAGGCTGGTGAATGGCCTCCTCCTTTCTCAAGTTGTTCCCTGGACACCTGGTGCTTTGTGTTAGCGCCCTCCAGTGAAACAGTGCAATATTGGTTTGTTTGTTTTTTTAATCCAAGATGAATAAATGCCCAAATGCTCAAATTTACAACTCTCAGTCCTAAAAATTAGGAACATAATTGCTTTATTTAATAGCCAGACATACTTTATGTTGTTTCCATATTTATAAGAAACATTTTGAATATATTTTTTAAAGGTTGCCAGTGTCATCTTGTAGATGGAAAAAAACACATTTGTGCACCCTAAGGTTCACAAAATGTTGCTGTCAAATACATAAAGGTTACATACACAGTACATTTATAAAGTTGAAACTGTTGAAATATTATTTGTTTACATATTTGGGCACACAGATAGTTCACAAGAAGGTGTTCCTCTGACCATTTTCTGTTAAATGAAATGTGCATTCCTCTTCGAAAATAGGGCCCTTTTTGGACACCGTCGCTCCAGAGATGGCATCTGGGTTTAATTTTGTAAGAGGCCTCCTTGACTTTAATGGTAACAAAGAAAGGATATAGGGTATTTTCTAGAGTGGTGAATCATAGTTTTCCAAACTTACCAACATCAATCAAATCCCCCCTGCAAAATTTCCAGTAGTTTTATTTCAAAGAGTGTGCATTTATTGTTATGAATGGGTAATTATGGATCTACATTTTAAATTAGATTAGATTATATTGCCATATGATTCTAATAAAATGGTACAGTTATTTTTGCTCATTGTCAAAGTGGAAGTTTCCAATGTGGTTTTGACAAGTTTTGAAAAGCACAAACAAATTAGATGTACTGATGTATTTAAGTGGTCCAGAACAAGTAAAAACAATTGAATGAGCTAGTGTTGCACTGACTTTTTTTTCACAGGCAATAATTTGCTGAAATAAAAACAGATGAAAGTCTTCAGAACATGTCTGAGTCGCAACCAAAAAAACCAAGATGTCACTAGTTATTTGTAAAACTGAAGGTAAATGTGCTATGATTCTTGCTTTTCCCCCACTTATCTGACACTCACAAAGAAAGAACTGAGAGAGGCATAATCTTCTTATAACCTATTTTTACCACTGTGGCCCACAAGAGAA
This sequence comes from Cebidichthys violaceus, assembly GCF_023349555.1. Taxonomy (NCBI): domain Eukaryota; kingdom Metazoa; phylum Chordata; class Actinopteri; order Perciformes; family Stichaeidae; genus Cebidichthys; species Cebidichthys violaceus. Next base: position 11,312,847 of record NW_027176373.1, read on the forward strand.
GTGCATTACTGACATAACATCCATCTCCGCCTGGCATTACAACTGCAAGGCAGATGGATTGTTATTGGTTTCGGGAGTTGTGGTTGTACACACCTTCACCATGGGCAGTATGTTCACTTTGCCACTATATGAACTTTCTGTGTCTGTGTGTGGTTTGAAGGTTATGCTTGACATATGAAATTGGAGCTATGATGTTCTAGCTTGGGTGTTTTTAAAATATATATATATATATATATATATATATATATATATATATATATATATATATATATATATATTTAACTCCAAAAAGAAATTTCAATACCAAATGTCTGAGTTTGCAATATAGTGTTTCTGCAGACACTTCAATTTAAAAAGAAAGGCAGTGTAGAGCAGTTACTTGACTAAAAGTTGGCCTCCCATCACAGATGTATTGTGATTGAAGGTCTCAGATGTGCCAGTAAACTCTAAAGAAATATCTTCATTTGTAGCTGTAGTTTTCTGTCAAATAATTATGAATAGCCTTGTTAATTTCAAGGACAGTTTTAGGCTTGCTGTTTGATAGATCTTTTTATCTTAAAGGGGCACTCTGATTTTACTCATCAAAGGCTGTTTCCTAGTCATGCGGGTTATCACGTCTGTGCCCATAGAGGAGCTTCCTCAGGGTCTTGCTAAAAACACTGTGAAGTTGCATTATGGGAAGTATTGTTGCCGCTGTTTACATTCCTCCTGATGCAACTTCCAAAAATGCACCATAGGAATGTGCTACTGTTTTTGCTTTGTTTGTCATGTGATAGTGACAATAATCATTTATTGTCATTAAGCAAAACAGTCCTGGAAGCCTTGCAGCTATTTTGAAGTCTTGACTCACAACAAACCACTTCACCGGTCTACTAAATTACAGCATGTCAGCGTTGCCGTTCAGTCGGCACATTTAGTCTTTCATTAAGCTGTAAAGGTATGTATTCATGCTGGAGCGTTTGATTTGAACTGGTGACTTGTCGCTTTTCTTTTCCTAAACGATCCACATGAAGTGTTCATCCTGAGAGATGTGAGCTTTTTCACTTGGTGGATGACTCATTTGGCATTTGAGTCAGTTCTGCTTTCTCAGGTTCGGCTTGAGATATCCCAAAATTTAAAGTTAATGGCATGAGGGAGCTCACTGCTGAAAGCTGTATTCAAGCTGTATTGATTATATGTTTGAGGCACTTGAACATTACCATTGTATGCTACTTTATACATTCTTCTCTATGTTTCAGAGGGAAATATGGTACTTTGTACTTCCCTACATTTATGTCACAGTTACAGTTTGATTACTTTGCAAATTAACATTTGTATCCACAACATAACATGTTAATTTATAAAATATAAGGCAACATTATAGATTAAACGACTCAATATACCCAATTAATAAAGTAAAGATTAGCTCCACGACCTTGACCAGTTACAACACTAATATGCTATAATGTAATATGATATATATAACTTTCACAAGGGCCATATTTCTGCATCAGTGCTTTCTACATTTTGCTGATACAACGATTTTGAATGCAGGTCTTTCTTACTTGTAATGGAGCCTTTTTTAGGGGGGGCATGGGATCTTTAGAGGGAGACAGCAGGTCAACAGTATATTCCAAATGGTGTACATCATCCGAAAACTGCGAACCTGAAGATTAAGTAGAGCATGTCAGTAATATGTGTTTTTATTTTATTTGTTCATGTATAATTTCAGCAAATCTTGGGGTTGATACCATTTCAAAAATCCCTACAAAATCCCACATTATGCTGTGATTTGGATCAAAACTGCATGGGATAATCATAAAGTGTGCATGTCTGTAAAGAGGAGACTTGTGGGTGCCCATAGAACCCATTTCTCATAAACATATCTTAAGGTCAGAGGTCCAGGGACCCTTTGAAGATGCCTAAGAAGCCTATCTGAAGCATTATTCAGCCCCCCCTTGTATGATATGGTACCGATGGATTCCTTACTTTGTCTAGTTTCACATGATACCAATATCTTCACTTTAGTTTATAAAACTGAGTCCCCTACAGCCTCTTAGAGACAGTCATCCTTGGGGTCTCAGAGGGGCCCTTACTTCCAGCACTGATTTGCACTGATTGCACATAAGGCAGGCGCTACAGTGTTCGATAACTTGTTGGATTATGTGAAACCGAGCGGACTAATTCATCTAACAACTGCTTTTGTCTTACATTTTCAGCATTGCTCTGATCAGCCTAAACCCATGTGGACCAATATGTGAAGATCAGCTGTATACAATAGCTTCTGAAAGCATGACTCAGAGAGCAGAAGGCATGACTCACACCAAGCACACCAGTGTACAGTACAAATATGGAATACCGGTGTTCAGAGCTTTTAATAACCTGTTGATGATTTTTATGATCAGGCAATTAGAATTTCTAACGGATCTTTCGGAGGGCATTTAATCACATGAATGTACTATCTGTTCATTTAAAGGGCATCTCTAAAGCCCACCCACCACCACCACTTATACACACAAACGACAGCTCGCATAACTTTGTTTAGTACAGTATATAGTCCGGTGGGCGGGACTCCGAGAGTGGACGAACTCTGGCTGCAGAGAAATCTCTTCATTCAGCTTTCATCCGTGCATGTGGGCAGGACTCGCGACGATATAAAGAGTGAGGTGTGTGGGCTGGGTCAGGACCTCCTCCTCCACAGGCTGTGTTTCATCTCTGGGCAACTTTTTTGGAATATAGGACGTCGGAGTTTTTTTTTGTTTTTTTTTTTGGGGGGGGGGGGGGCGGTTTCCCGCATGCTTCCGTTTTGTTTTTCTTCTGACCACCGTTTATCTCGCAGAATACGGTAAGGCTCCAGCTCTGTGTCGTTACGCGCTAACGGTTCGGTCCACCGTGCCCGTTTCGTAATTACTTGTAACGTCACGGCTGTTACAAACCCACTGCTGCGAACAAATTAACGGGTGTAGAAAATCTTTTAACATGTACGAAATGAATCATGCTCATAGTTTTCTCTTTCTTCAAGTCTTTGCTGAGCTTAATATGCTACTTAAATACTTAAAACTTGTTTTTCCTACCAGTGGCTGTCATTCAGTCAGTTTAGCACTAGCTGATGTGTGGAGGCAGTGAGTGCTTTTTCACGTTTTAGTTAAAAGATTTAACCTACATGACTGTTTGACACATGTGCATGTACTCGTGGTGTATTTGAAGAGATTGACATGTTCTCTTGTACTGATGTGTGCAGCAGTGTGAAGGGACCCTCTTAATGAAGTGCTGTTTAACTGTAACTAATATGAAGTTTAGTATGTGTTGACATAGCCACCTGGACACCAGCTGTGGGTTTGGGGCTTTTTTACAATGGCACATTATTACATCTGAAAAAGTATAACATTGTATGATCAGAGGAGAAAGAACTGTAAGCCTAAGTCAGTGACATTTATTTAAAAGGGTAATGGAGAGGGTTTATTTGTGTGTGAAGACATATTTAGGCTATTGGGACTGGGATAAGTGAGAGATGCTGCATGTTGTGATGGTAAAAAGAGTTTAATAAGGCTCATGTCTCACTTCTCTAAATTAAAAGACTGATGACTGAAGTCGACGGCAACTTGGCATCCGACCCCCCCCCCCCCCCCCCCCCCCAAAAAAAAATGCCTGTGTTGTAGTTGAAAGGAGCCTTTGTGCAAATCATGTCAGTGTCCAAAATGATTGTTCCTCATCTTCATCCGAGTACACTCTCATTGAGGCTTGAGCTTGCTGCGTCAGTGCTGAGCTCGGCCCAGAGCTCATCATGAATAGTGATGAGGATGTGTGCTGACAGCTGAGTGGGACAGGATGGGCTGGTCCATGACTGACTGAACCAGGGTGTTCACTGCTGCATCATATGCTCTTTTTTACATCATGCTGCTGAACATTTGGGCCGGCCTCGTGACTCATGCTGCCGTCCTCTCGCTTCAGCTAATTTCTGGTCCTGACACCGAATCCAACAAACCCTCATTTACACCGTGGGCTAGATAAATGAGTTTCGAGATTAGATTTCGGTATACAGTCTGCCCCTACAGAAACAAAGCTCAGGAGTCAGCGATACTACTTGTTCTTTATGTGCTATGGCTGCCTTCTGCTGACAGCTGTTTCACTTTCTCACTTGTGAAAATAATAATTATATTAATTATGGGGTACAAAGGCTGGACAATAAAGCAAATGCATTGAACTGCAGACATTATCAATCTCTTACCAATCCAAATGTACTCATATTGCAATTTTTGATACGTTGTCTTTATCCCATATAAATAAACTGAGGATAGATATACACCCACTGCTAAAAAACAGTAATTCAACCATTCAATCAGCACACAGTCCATTAGTCCACAACCTCTAAGTGGTTAATGGTCATACTTTATCACCAGTGTCATAGTTATTAGGCTCACTATCAATGCTCTACATGTTACTATGTGTCACTTTGGATGTTTGTGGTTTATGTTAACCTAGAAATTCAGAACAATAGTTTAGGGGTTTCAGGTTGTAGTGTTATAGTGCTGTTCACCTGGCACATGGACTGTGGGATGGGATATACACAGAGGAAGGGGGGGAAAACCCAGTTTTTGCAGCAGGCAATACAATTAATTAATTCATATTATTATTATTACACAAGAAATCTCATAATCTATCTATCAAGGGCAGGCTTGTCATCATTTTAAGAAACGTTTATATAACTAGGACTGATATATTGTAATTATAATTAATAAACCCATTACTATGGCTTAGCATTTAAGAATTATGACAATACTTTTCACAATTAGCCCCATAGTATCCCAATCTTTTTGACAATTTCTCCCTTCATCCTTTCCTCTATTGAATTCCTTCTCGTCCCTATACATGTCTGTGTCTCCTCTACTGTTAATACGCAAAGAACATCAGTTTACAACATCGTATGTCACCTTTGAGAGTAAACTGAGCAAGAGACTTATGGACGGAGAAATAATTGTGATCATTTCTGTTTTTGCCTCAGCAGTGCTGTGTCTGTTATTTAGATATTTTAAAGTTTTTTTAGTCTCTTTGCTGAAAATATGCTGCGGTGAAGGTTTGTTTAACTGATGACACACAGTCCCGTCTCTGATGTTACAGAGCATGTTGTGGGGAAAGTAGGTTACTGGGCCATGTCCTGCAAGCTTAAACTGAAGGCTAGTCTGAATATTGCTCGAGCTGCTTAGTGTGACTGGGCATGCACAAATGGTGTAGGTCTGTGCAACGGCGGAGATATCCTTCCTGCGCTCTGTCTCTTTAAGAAGACAGAGGCGCTCCGCATAGAATGAATGTTGAATGTTCAGCCCACGTTGATTCACCTCAAACACACATGAAATGGAGTGAAACAGGTTGATTACATTTGACTTACTCACATTGATATCAATGTTTATTTGTGTTTTAGAAACAAAGATTAAATGCTATTGCTGAAGCCGAAGAGAACTGCGGCTTAGTGATATATTGTCTATAAGGAAGTCAGAGAAATGAATCTTGGATTTTGCTCCTCTATAAGATGTTTCAAAACGTTGGAGTCATTGTGCAAAAGTTCGTTCAGTATTATATGGAAACTCTCATGTGACCTGTACGTGGATGCCTTTGTACTTGCTTTACACTTGGCTGTAACACTTGTTTCCCTTGGGAATAACTTGATCTTGACTAGATTTCCCATGCACCTTAACAACCTGTAGCACATAGTTCCTGACGTTTCAATTGTTTGGTAAGCCCTCTGTCCAACCCTCAAAGATAGTTTGCAATTATTATAATAATAATAATAATAATAATAATAATAATAATAATAATAATAATAATACTTTTTATTTATCAAGTGCTTTTCAAAGTACTCAAAGACACTTTACAATACTTACTAATTTAAGTCCTAGAATACTTTTGTACAATTGTAATGGACAATATAAAACACAAACAGGGGTTTAATTTCTGCATTTAGTTTGACTGGAGTTAATCACTTCTCACTAACTGGCACCATGGTCTGTGTATTGCTCTCTGTGAAGATACATATATCAACATATTAGCATTACAAGACTTTTATTAAGACCATGCCTAATGTCACTCTCTATCTTTTCCTATAACATCTCCTGTACGATTGTGAGAAAGTTTTACTTACTCATTTCTCTCTCGGTCTTTCAATGTTGAGATATTTGTCTATTCTTTGTTAGGATGATTTATTGTTATGTTGTTGCTGTACTCTACACTACTTCTGCTGTTTATCGTGCTTTAATAGACTCACTGAGACACTTTGTGCATAGCTAATGAGCTGGATGTGGGAGGTAAAGTCAGAAAGTCCTTAAAGGTCCCCTCCAGACATGTTTTAAGACTTAAAATACTCTTTTTTTGAATAATTATTTGTCCAATATGTTTTTTCTATGCCTTGTTATACATTTTTTTGAATAGCGAATAGTCGGGGAATCACCAGTAAGGAGCCTTGAACCCCTGAGAGAAGCCATGTGTCTAAAGAGACAGACATGCTGATTAATAACGTCAAACACGGACATTCCTTTTGCTCCAAAATGCCGCACTGACTGATGTCAGCCTCAATGAACTCGGGCCAGAGGAACGACGGTGCACATGACTCTCGGGACTATGACTGGTATTCATGTATCCCTCTTTCACCTTGTAACTATGACAGACAAAATGTTCAGCTCCAGTTATATAACGGTCTCCACAGACGTCATCGTCCTTGCTGCTGTCGCTGATCTCTTGCTCCAAAGCACACAGTCATTGTCCTCAGTAGCTCGCAGGCTCACATCCACCAGGGCATGATTAAGACATTTAGCTGCTTTTTTTTTTTAATGCGCCTTCTACAGGCCCCAAGACCTATCACGTTATGTGACTTAGCTTCCTCTCTTTTTATATTAGTAGCGTGAAACTCCGAGATAAACATCTGAGCATGATGTGTGAAACCTTTTCAGAGATGCTGCAGTAGTACACTAAGATCTCTATTAAGCAAAAAAGGGACCTAAATTGTTCTGGGTGACTTTTGAGGTCATTAACCACATTTAAAGTAAAGAAATTAATTCGGCCAATTTGAGTGCTGCACTGTCTCCTTGTTTTACTTTTATTTAGGAGAACCTTTATATAGCTGATTCACATGAGCTTTTATCTGTCTTTACCAACAAAAGGTAACATTCAAGAATCGGGAGCGGCCACACTTTGTATTTCGGATGAAGAAAAAAAAAAAAGGGTTTCACAATATGTGTGTTTGACCTACATGTGATTCGGATCTTTAGCTCAGGGTGTTGGCTGCGTGGGCTTTACAATGCGGTTTGTCTTGGTGAAGACAACGCAGCAGAAGACCGTACCAAACGAGCATGTCGGGTCTGATGCTGGAATAGAAGGAGCGCTTCCTGGTGGGGTTCCTCATTCCTCTGATGTTCAGTATCTGCAATCTGTGATGGCGAGTAAGCAAAACCTGATTGTGGCTCGTGACACTGAACCTAGAGTGTCAGAATCTCACATACCATGTGATTACATTTAGGTAAGACGTATACTGACAGTGTTGGGAAGGTTACTTTAGAAATGTAATAGGTTACAGATTACTAATTACCCTGTTAGAAATGCTATAAGTAATGGGACTACTACGGATAATACAAAGTAACACTTGTTACATTTGATTACTTTTAGATTACTTTTCTAACAAACTGGGCAATAAAGCTGAAAATACACACAATACTCAACACTGATTACTTCAATACTTGACTTAAGATTAGAACGGAACAACACAATGATTATTATATTCTACATATAGGCTAAGCTTTTTACCAACAACAATATAATCGGATGTAACCCCTTTTGTAATTGCATATTTTTTTCTCAGTACCTGAACTGATTTGAAATACATTTATTTTCTCTTATCTAATTACGTAACTATGTTGTATGCTACTAGTTTCTCCTAAATACAGCATACTGACACTACGTGGATGCTCTCGTCCCATCTTGTGCAGTATTATTATTCTCAACATTGTTGATATGATATGTATCTCTTAAGAACCCAAGGAAGTGGAGTATGTTCCACACAGAGGTCAAAGAAGCTGGAAGTGATGTAAGGCTTCTCTCAAGGATACTTCAGCAGATTGAATGAATCGTGAGTCATTATCACAGTGAAGCATGCACTCACTACACCGATCTGCTTCCCTGTTAGCATGAGCTGAATAATGTGTGCACCCAAGGAGATTTAGGTCTTTTAAATCATCCAAATTAGCTGTATTTTGCTACTTTAATTAGGAGTGAAGCATTAACCTGAATGTGAAAACCAGTCAGTGTGATTATTTTTCTCCCCAGACGATTAATGATTCAGCCTTTTATCATTAAAAATGTAGACGTTATTAACCCACTGTCTTATTTAGGCATTGTGATTAACTGTCAACTCATTTCTTCGGTTAACAGGCCCTCGGGCCAGCAAAAAGAGACCATCTGCAGCTGGTATTCTGTCCTGTAGTTCAATTAAAATGTTAATTACCTCACAAACGTATGCAAAATTAATGTCTAGCTGTTTGAATCTGAGAATGAAAAATATCTACAGTCCTGTGCTTTTGGTTTTCAGTGGAATAAAATGAGACAGAATGGATATTTGGTTATAGTGCAATTTAGTATTCAGCAATTGGTTCACCCTTTCTTTTCAAGACATGAATGTTTTTTTTAAATTTATTTATCACAAGCTGCTTTTCTCTTTAAAAAGAAACCTGAATTGAATGAGAGAGATCTGTGTGCTTTCAGGAGGGGAGCTCTGGAAACACGGACGGCAACATTTCATAACAAGGAAAATTAAATAGCAATAGATAGGAATGGAGACATAAGGTCATTTTTTCCATGGGTTGCTTGCAGAAGGCTGTTTGAGTTCATTTCAGAGTCGGTGTTATGCACCGACTCTGAAGCGGCTGGTTGTGGTTTTGGGTTTTTACAAATACTCACTCCCTGATGGATCCATAAAAATATATTATTCTGGTTATCAGATCTAAATGTTTCTCAGAGCCATTGTAAAAGGAATCAGCACCCTTCCACCGGCAGGAATTTAATAAAAGACGTAACCTGCAATCTGAGTTCGAGACAGCGGTACAAAGAAGGAGCGGCATTGCCCTTTCCACCCGTGCCTTAGAATCGTGACCCACATATTTGCTCACACACCGCCTTAGGTAATTGTATCTTTTTTCTGAGCAGCAGCACACAATAACAGGTCTGGAATAATTTGGTGATTCGTTTAGAATTGCTGAAAGAATATAATTCTGAGGAAAATTTGAGAGTAGATCTACCTGGTGAAAGGGACGTTTATTTTAAAGGTCTGTTTTCTCGTTGAAAGGATGTGGCCACCAACAGTGAGGCTGTGCTGTGTGGTGAATGTGTCATCACGAGGCACTTTGGGTAAAGTATCAGCAAAAATCACTGACAAACGTTGTTGAGTAAGCATGAAAAGTAAACAGAATAAGTGAAAGAGACCCACATAAAAAAGGATAGGATGCATGAATGTTATTATTTACTTACGCTAATCAAATTCTGTCTATCAAATGCCTTCAATAATTTTCATCAATTGAATTAGAGCCCTAAAATGATGAAAAATACTATATAGCCATCAAACGATATGTCAACGGTATCTTTGCTTGCAAATTTACTTAAAAAGACTTTGATTGACAAATGGATTATTTGATTTACAATTTCAGCACAAAAAAAATACGAGTACATGATTCAGATTGTTTACCTAAGTGCAGTTATAAAGAGCATGAAGAAAGGGCATCCGTTTTTTTTTCCCCTTAGTGCACAGCAGGTTGTCCAGTGGGTAAAGCTCATTGAGCGCGAGGGTTCAGCTGTTGCCCAGGGGAGCGTTAGCTGCTGTGTGGTTCAGATGGACGGTGCTGAGGAGCGGCGTGATGACTTGTTTCCTTACTGACCAGTGATGGACATTTTTCCATTGCCTGCTCAATTCTTATGTAGTTATGTAGAAAAAAGTGGGACACCATTTCCGGCAATAAGGTGATTTTTCTTTAGTTGCTGCACGAAGAACGTCTACTGTTGGTGTGACGCTCTTATCTCTCTGGGAGAAGACAGTGAAGCATTCATCATCAGAAATACCAAGATTTTATTGAGTACCTTCTATTGACAGTTAGGGCTTTGATCTTACCTCATCTACACATGAGTATACACTGTGAATTACGGTACGTATTCTTCTTTACCTCTTCAGATATTTATATCCTAAGGATATTTTGTTTTATTAATGTTATTTGAGATGTTCTTTATCAAATACAATGTTATTGTATGTTTTCATAAAAAACTATTACTTGTGCTTATTACTTCAAAGTTGCAACAGTAAATCCTCTCTGTGGCCCATCTTTTAGCTCAGTCTCCTAAAAATGACGTACCGAACCGTGATCTTTCACTAAACCTAACCCAAGTACTTAAACGTAACCAAACAAAAGCCCCACAAGCGGTTAAAACTTTAACTTTGATACACATGTATGTAGAAATGTTAACATGAAACATTCTTTTGGTTCAGAAATGTCGACATATCCCTGGCTTGCAGAAACGTAAAATGCCAACATTTCATCTGGCGACCGGGTTGCAGTAAATCATGTATCGCTGCTGTGTATAATGTGTTAAGAAGGTTTAGGTTGTTATGATGAAGAGTCAAAGCAAACAGCGACTTTATTAATATTAATCACTCTAATAAATGGGCTTCTTGAGGTGTGCATGAAAAATCTCCTGGACCATGAAGAAGAAAAAAAACCAGCGGCTTGATGGACATAGCTGCTTCGGTTGGGGGAAAGTAGACACCACACATTGTTACCATGGGAACACAGAGCGAACAGCAGTGCCACAGTCTAATTAATGACAGTCAGTGCTTCAGCAGAGGGCCCCGATGACATCATCAATACCAGTATCACAAATGTAGCTCGAGGCAATATGGCTTCGAGTCTGAGTGATTATCACACCAATATAGTTTTTTTCACTGATGTAAAGGCAAAGGCAGTCTGGACAAAGACACAGGATGTAAAGAACCCAACACTGAACATGTGTTATGTAGTGAAGCTTGCTTATGTTATGAGCACTAAATGTCATCTCATCATCCAACAGCATGACCTACATTAAAAGAGCAGAACTAATCTCCATGTAGGCGGGTGGTGAATAATGCAGTAAAATGTGGGAGATCTTTATGAATCTTAGATGTCTCACACGTGTTGTCCATAATGATTCTATATCATCACTCTGGCATTGTTTCTTATCATTTGTGTATGCAGTGTGTTTAAGCTACCATATGACACACATTTTTAGATAATTTCATTAAAACATTAGTTGACTTTGTTATTTTATATGACAAATGGCAGCTGTCCCTTTTACACTTCTAAAGTCTTTGTTGTGTGAAAGAACAACACAAGAGGGCATGTATTAGGAATAAGTTTGACATGTATTAAAAATATGTGCACCATCTAAACACAGGATACCCACAAGCCAAATATTATTATAATGTCAAATATTCTTCGTTGAACTATGAAGCCTTTTGTATAAAACTTTTTTTTATTTTGATACCTCTATAATATGAATAAATTAATCTGAAAACATTTTAGAAGACCTCCAGGCAGAGTGCCACAGACCTCACTTTGAGAATCACGACTTTAGAGTATCACTTTAGAGGCATGCATATTTATTAGAGAGATATTTATGTGACTAGACAGCCATGCATATGAGGCTGCACTTTGGCATAGCAGTTATTAAAGCTAAATGCTAATAAGCTCACAATGACAATGCTAACTTGCTTATGTTTAACAGGCTTTGTGTTTACCATGGTTTCTATTTTAGCTTAGCGTGTTAGTGTGGTAATATTTGCTAATTAGCACTACATTTCATTAATTGATTTGGTTATTATGACGTGAGAGCTTCAGAAATCATTGAAGAACATTATTTTCCTCCATGGCCAAACATTATAGACATTATCTGAGCTTGCAGGAAAAATAATTGATAGGGAACGCAAAAACTACTAGGAGACAATGCAAACGGGGCACAATTACTTTTGGTAAGGAATCCTCAAGTGTAACATGTTAAGAAAAAAAAAGTTTTTAGTATCCTTTGGTGTAAAGCAATCACAGACTAGACAGGTTGGTAAATACAAGTGTGCGGTGTGCAGTTTATTGACATCATGTTGCATGATTTCTGGGTGTTAAAGGTCAGACTTTTTAGACTGTTACCTCCCATCGCCCAATAGAGCCACCGTGTCTCTCAAGAGTTTACTTCTAGAGTTTGAGAATATTTAAGTCCTACTTGTTTATTAGATGTCAGGATAGAGTCAAAAAGGAGACCTTTATGAGAGAGACTTCTTACTGATTTTGTACTTCCTGTCCCTACAGTTCTGCTCATGTAAAAATACGTTGCTATGTTTTATAATAAGAAACCATTCAGGTGCATTATTATCCAAATAGAATATATTAAATAATTTAATGAATCAAGCTTAATCAACAGTTAACTCTGCAAACATGGGTTAACATTATAAAAAATGTACTTGTATGTTTCAAAGAAAAATGTGCGGTTACTTTCAAATGTGGCAGCCAGCATATCTGAATAAATGTTGGTAGAGGTACAATAGAAATACAAAAACTGAGACCTCTGCTACACAAAACCGTAAGTAATCACACTTGACTGAAATATCAATAATGACTATAATTTACTTATTATCAGCATTTAACTCCGCAAGCATGGCCATCAAATGAGGCCTCAAACCAGGACACAACAATTTGTTGCTTAGCTTAACACATTTGACACTAGTTGCAGGCTTACTGACACATGCACGGGGAGTCATCTCATACTCTTTGTATATTCACTACATTGCATGACAATTGAATTATCGTTGTTTTCGCTGTGGCTAAACTGTCGCATGCTTGGAAGTTTCAACTCATAAACAGCAGTGGAATAAGGATTTTTTGATTCATTAACTCCAACGTAGTCTACTTTTACTTCAACACAAGTAGCATTATTTTGGTTGTTCAGCAGACACCCTCCTTGATCCGCCGTCACTTTCATTCATACTAAGTGCAGAACTAAGTGCACTAGTTGTCATAGACTGTTTCCTCAAACTCTGTATCGGCTGTGGAGCGGCCACGGTTGAAGAGTGGTGAGACAGTGGGAATTTGCTACTGAAGTGAGTTAGCACAGTCAGTCAAGTGCTATCGCCTCAATAAAAGATGCCATGCCAATAATTGGCAGACTGGCTGTGCGGCTGTGACTCCACGTCTCACAAGCTGGTTGAACTGGCATCACACTGGTACCACATCAGAAGCCAGATCAGTCATCGAAAACCTGGACTACTACGACAGCTGCAGTCTGAATAAACAGTGGGAAAGTGTGACTCATTACACGAAGATTTGCCACTGAGGCGAGTGGTCTGCTAATGTAGCATTGCTATTACTCTTGTCTCAAGTCCAAGGACGTCTGGAGAGAGACTCTAATCCTAAAATGTCAAATAATGAGGACTTGCAGAGGCTTTAACGTTGAAATCACATACCCACAGACTGTTTCTGGTTTAAAAGTAATGTTGGTAAAAGCTATTCAACACATCCACAGGGACCCAGAAAACATAGAACATGAGATAAAGATGTTTGTGTATTTCATATTTCTGTATATTACATTGCACAGCTTATTATTGATATTGTATTGGATGTGCTCAAAGGGGGTAGATATATATTTTTTAATCTTTAAAATGATTTGCTGAAAATGTTCAAAGAGGCAGCTCATACGCAGGACCAAAACTCGCCCTCTCCATTATGAGAAGTGGCTTTTGTCTAATTGGGAACATGCACTTGAGGTTTTCTGATGTCTGACTTTCATCTGCTCCATTATCTCTTCACTCACATGACAACTGGCTATTATTAGGAGAACTCTCCTACGCAACCTAAACGTCCAGAATTAAAAGGAAAGGAGGCTTTGAGATTATATTAGAGCACTAAGACCTTGTCTAAATGATCAAAGACCCTGACAGAAGAACACATTTGTTATCAGAGGTCTGTCAGACATAAGTCAATACAGGCCAGAGGGGGAAAGTCCTTAAGTGTGATTGTCATGATGTACAAACAGCTTAGTAGCTGGTGTCCTGGTGGATCAGTGTGAAAGGATAACAGGTATGTTCTCGCTTTGAATCACACTCTTGATTATTGTTGAACATCACCGCCCCATACTCAGTGCTTTTTAGAAATGCTGGGGGTGTGGTTATATGAATGTCAATGTCAGTCGGTCCACCACTTTGTTCCAGACTGAAATATCTCAGCGACTACTAACGGCACTAATGTAAAAGATTGCCATGATGTTTCAGACGGACATTCATGGTCCCCAGTGAATGAGCCTGAATGACTTTTCCTCTAGCACCAACGCTAGGTTCACGTCTGTGATTTTGAGTGAAATATTTCAACAACTATTGGATGGTTTGCCATAAAGTTTGGAATTGCCATTCATGTTCCCCTGAGGATGAATTGTATTAACGTTGGTGATTTTCTGACAAAATGCCTTCAAGGCGAATAACGTTCCCATCAGCCTCTGCTACAGGCTGCTTTGTGTTTATTGCTAATTAGCATGCTAATATGCTTAACTTGGACAGTGAGCATGCTAAACATGATACCTGTTGAAAATGTCAATGGGAGCATGGCGTCATGCTAGCATTAGCGTTAAAAAAAAGAAAAGAAATGGCAAATATAATTACACATCTTTAAGATGACTCAGTGTCAACAAATGTTAAGATTCCTAGACTTGCAAACTTCAGACTGAAAAAGGGTCACACATAAAGCAACTGCAATTGTAATAGCTTCTGTTCAGGGTTTTTTCTTTAATCAGCAAAAACACAGAATCACATTTAGGTCTGTCATAAAAATATCAAAATCGTAATTAACACACCAGCTTCCTATTGACAATCAGCAGTTGGTTTCTGGCTTGTTGATCCAATTCAAGACGTGCAATTGTTGACATACTCTGTAGACTCTGTGGAGACTGCACAGATTAACTGTGGAATGATTAACATACTGATTGATTATGACAATCAATTAAGGAAGGGTTATTTAGAGTCTAAAGTTACACATACTTCCTATTATCTCAAAACAGGGTCTTAAAGTACACAGATTGTCTTAAATGTTAACTTGTGGTTGTTTTAAAAGTTGTCAACATGCGGATACACATCTGCATCTGTAGCCATTTGTGTGATCACTTGAGACAAGCAAAACATTTTGGAACCGGTCCATTATGAGCCCATAAAATGTAGTCATGCAGACTGCTGACCCACATTTGAGACTTCAGCTGAGGGAAAAAGGCAACCAGGAAGTTGTTAAAAAAACACACACATAGGAAGTGGGGAAGTACTTGAGACGGAAAACAAAAAAGTCTTCAGCTTCTTGTTTTGCTTCTGAATTTGAGTGTCTTTCTCTCTTCCGATTTGAAATGTATGGATTATAAATGTACAGCCAGGGTCAGACAGGCTAATCGGCTCCATCTTGCTGTCATGGAAGAGACACCATCACCTCCTCTATGTGTGATTCTCCTTCATACTGTACTCTGACAGACATGTCAGTCCCTACTTTTATGAGTTGGCACTGATCCATGTGGATGAATGAGGACACTATAATAGATCAGGCTTCTTGTCATGCTTCCACGGCCAAGTGGCATTACAGGCGACACTTTAAGCACGACATTCAGTGCTATTATGCATTTAGCACGTGTTAAAGATTACAATCAGCCCCCCCACCCTCCTCCCGGTCACTACAGGTTTCTTTCGCGTGTGTTGCACAGCCGACTGCTTATGCCGCTGCCGTCGTTAGCAGAGTATTGAGCTACCAGCTGACCTACTTTTTCTGCTCTCAACCACTCGGTCCTGTTTACAAGTCGCTGCCAGCGGAGGATGTGGAGTACAGTGCCTGGAAAAATAGACACCACGAATGGGACTATTTTGTGTTTCGTGTGTTGTTGATAAACGAGGAGCTGCAGACAGCTCACCCGGCGATTAATAACCGGCACGTTATTAACTTAAGCGGTTGTTATGCAATTTAACGCTTTCGGTGCCCCGCGGTCAGCCAGACGCTGCCCACGTTAGTTGCGCTTCAGTTGCCATGCTGTAGTTTTAAATACGATGACTCGATTGATCAAAGTTAGGCGCGGATCTTTATTCCTGCAGAAGACTCCCTTTCAAGGTACGTGGGATTTAATTACTGCTTTCAGTTTCGCGTCACGAGCGCAAAAGCGTTGCCTGTCACCCGTTTACACTGTCTGTGACATCAAAGTTCACGAGTGGCCTCTTTTCTAATTTAAAGAAGGGGTGGTCGAAGCGTCGAGAGCGATATTATCCCCCTTTTTCAACATGTTCTAGGAGAGCCAGACTGCGCAGGCTGAGGATGTATTTAGTCCGAGACAGAAGTCTGTATTAGTAACGTTACATATAGCCGGCGCTCTTGAATGCTGCTTACATGTTTTTTAGCTCACAGTCATCAAAGTCCCCCGGTTACAAGATGAAATAACACATGTATTCCCGTTGTGCCTCTGTCGATGACATGCATGGTAAACACTTCGTCATTGTAAGACCAAAATGTTAAATGTCACAGGAAAAGAAATCCTTAAATAATTTCTCAGCAGGCTTAGGTCAGGCTAGTGTTACCCAACCTGGCAGCGTTAAGTCTGCTGGAGTTCACATTTCTCTCACTAACCCTCTCTTTTCTTGTTCTCGGGGCATTTTGGGGCTTCTAGTTTGCAGTTGACATAGTTTTAGAGATATCTCCTCTTGTCTGAAGTGTGGCAGAATTACTTATTTACTGTGTATACTGGAGGATGAAGGGTCATTGAGTGCAGTCACTGTTCTCCTCACTGTTTTTCATTTAGTGTGTAAATCCTGTTTCCTTATCACATAACACCATGAATCACAACAGAAAACAGAACCTTAAGATTTAGAAACTGATCAATACGATCTTACATGTTATTAGAACGTAAATATGTTAACTCCGCTGCATATGCAAATATGTACATATTGTACACATATGGGGTATTATGTTGACAGAATCAAAGGACCAGAAGATACATTTGTGATCACATCTATGTGGAAGTTGTGGATATCAGTTTTTATATAACCTGTTCTGTATTTTAATATTTAACTGTAATAACCATGTAATGGGGAAATTAAGCAAATTAGCTAATTCTACACAAATATGATTTCAGATTATATGCAATAAAAGATAAAGCAGACCTAGATACACGTCAAACCAAATATTTCCGGTTTGACTACACTAAGATTGTCCAGGCCCAGTTAATGTTTACCTGACAGCTTGAACCGTCAGCTCTAAACCAGATGCAGGTGGAGGTGGTCTGGCAATGTAAATGTTTCCCCAACCAGACAGTAGCAGTCACTACCCCCTGGATTAACAAGTAACCTAAATTAATCTGTCAGCATGAGGGCAGCAACAACACTGTGAGCTCCCCAGCTGGACTGGCTGTCAAAAAGCTTGCAGGTCGCCCTTTATTACCAGCAGTCTACTACCTGATTCATTTTCTTGTGTGTGTGTATATTATGTGTGTGAGCAGGTGGAACATTAACATGATAAACCCAGTGACGGCAGTCTTCGAAAAAAGAAATTCGGGGTTGACTAACAAACATACATTTTTGTCGACTAATCGATTAGTTGATTTAATCTATCTGTAAAACTGAGTTTAGCCTCAAAGAATCACACAAAAGCACCACTCTAAATATTGTGTTGTGTTGTGTGAGACGTGCTCATAACTTTTGCCAAAATGAGTCATTCAGCATAAAACCAATTACTAAAGAAAATGTAATCGACTCAACTAAGAATCAACTAAAAGGGGGCAGCCCTAGGAAAAGTCCTCTCTTTATTGTGGATTTATTTTAGTATTACAGAGAGTAGATGTTTAGCCATTACTTCAGAAGTAATAACTAATGGCATTATGAACTGTTGCTCTTTAATTCATTATGAAGGGACATAGCCAAATACAGACAACAAAAATAAAGTGTTATAGTGATGACGAACATTTCTTTTATTGTGAGCTTTCAGTATGAGGACCAGGTCTTTGCTCATGTTTGGTCTAGCACTTCATTAGTGTTTGTACAGAATGTGTCTATTTTGTACTCGTGTGTCATTGTTTCCTGATATTGATTTGCTAAATAATGTATTAGCCATTAATGGAGCCATTGTTTGCCTCTTCTGAAAGCAGTACAGGTTTTTCTCATGGAGTTTGCTTGGTCTAAAGTGGTGCTTTACATTTCTTATTGTTTCGATACTCAGAAATGGCCTGTGGCTTTTTAAGTTTATGTTTTGAAATATAAATAAATTGGAGCTGGTGATATTGGCTGGGTTTGAACTTTTTTGTGTGATATATCGGTTATATGAGTCTGACCATTTATGTTTGGCGATTAAAAAATTTAGGAGGCGATGAGATTTATACGGTTTCCATGTTGATATATTGTGACAGGGTTTCTGGAAAATCAATTGAGAAACTGGACAGGCCTGTTTTTTTTCTGATCTTTGGCTTCATCTCATTGGTGCAAAAATCCAGTTTGACCATAAATCAGTCCTGCTCTTCGATTTGCAACATTGCCTATAAAGGCCTATAAAGATATTGAGCTGACAGGCTTTAGATAGAAGGTAATTGTGCAAGTCTTAATTCTAATTTGCCATTATTATATTATATTCAGGTGTAAAGTAGGTTTTCTTAGGTTTGGCTTACATTATATATTAAAGATAAACTGCAGTGTTGTATGAATTGCCCCGTAAACATCATCCATGCTAAAACAATAAGCATTATGTGGTTAAGAATAAACCCCCGCGAGAGTTTTGCCCTTTTCTGCTTCATCATTGTGAAACTACTGTAAGAATGTAAGGCTGAGAATAACATGCTACGATGTCTGTGTGGCGGTTCTTCGTGTCAGATGTGACCATAATGCTCATGTAACGCTGCGGTTTAACTCCTTTTGTCCTGAAGCCGATAGGCTTGCTAGCACGCCCCAATCCCTGATGTCAAACAGGTATTTTGTCGATGACAGCTTCAGGGAAATATCTGCTGTCATGATCCATCATCTGTGCCCAGGTCCTCTGCAAGCCAAATTTTATCAGGAAGTTAATGACGG
This sequence comes from Cebidichthys violaceus, assembly GCF_023349555.1. NCBI lineage: Eukaryota > Metazoa > Chordata > Actinopteri > Perciformes > Stichaeidae > Cebidichthys > Cebidichthys violaceus. The sequence continues at coordinate 11,331,934 of NW_027176373.1, forward strand.
TATCAAAAAACAACCCATGTGCTCGATAGTTAATCCACCATTAACTACATAATTACCATTACCTGAGCCGCACGCAAGCTCTGTAAATGAGGATCTGACAGACAGACATTGAAGAGGGAACAAGGGCTTTTCAGATGTCCTTTTTTTCACAGTGGAGGATTTTATCTTCAGCAGCGAGCCGGTCTGGTGACTGAGGGTGGCACAGCATTGGAAAATCTGGTAGTGACTTTAGAAATCTGCTAGTGCTCTTTGCCTCAGGAAACCCAGTAGGTACAGTTAAACTAGATGAACTGAGGGAGAACATTGTATCCCACAACAAGTTACAGAGGGAGGTGTGAGGCTCAGTTGTTGTGGCAGCGGGGGCTTTTACCTCCATTAAACTTTAAAATGAAACCTAGACGCTCTCAAGAAAAAAAACACGCTTCTAATCTTACTTTGCGTTTCCTCTTTTCTAGGTTATGTGCAATGATAAAGCAATTTATTGCCAGAGTAATTGTCCCCCATCACTTTTATGGCCCGTTACGTACAGAGTTTAGTCATAAACTTGAACTTCAGTGTACAGACCGGTGTCATGAGTGGAGGTCGCTGGTTAAAGGCTTTAAATACCCGATGGCACAAGTGTAACTAGACTCTGGCGGTTGTGAGCTGTTAACCTTGCAAGGTGTGGTTTCCCCTTAATATGTTAAAAGAATGCGTGGCTGATGTGAAGATTCATTTTACTTTGGAGTGTGAAGAAGTGTAACTTAAAGCTGCATAAAGGGATTTTTGATGCATCAAAAGTGGCATTTTTTTAAAGGTGATTTTCCAGATTTATAATATGTTTTACAACAGATTAAATTGATTTATCATAATTAATTAATTTGTTTTATGTTGGCTATTTGTCTTTATTTAACATGTTGTTTTACAATTTGTTACTGTATCAACACTTCAGGAACTGTGTTGGAGTAGAGGTTTTAAATCTCAAACTGTGACTCTGAAATCTGTTGAAACAGTAGTTTGGAAGTACGTGAGTGAGAACAGCACTGCAGTGAGCAGTGTTTATTATTTAGTGTTAACTTCAGCGATAGCAAATATTCTTTCTTGCTCATCACGATCAATTTGGGAAACATTAAAATCCCAACAGACCAGTCAAATGATTGTCTGTAACATATTAGAATTTCAGTAGTCGGCAGTTCAACATTCTTGAGTGCAAAGTTTCTCCCTGCTGCTTTTCCTGCTTTCTTTTCTAATGGGTGTGTCGCTGCCGTGTGTTTGTGTGTGTGTGTGTGTGTGTGTGTGTGTGTGTGTGTGTGTGTGTGTGCGTGCGTGCGTGTGTGTGTGTAGACAGAGGAGGAGAGGAGGAGATGTTGGTTTGTTGACATTAATTAAGACTCCAATGGTGTTTCAGTTGAATTGGTGAGTGCTTCTTTGAACCAGCTAAGCCTGAAAGTGGGGTGTGTGCATCTTAATTTCAAGATCTAACAAGTTTGCATTGATCCGCCAAATAAAAACAAACCTTCAACTTGTTAAATGTCAACCCCCACCCCCCCAGAATTGTATTTTCCTGTGTTACACCACTTGAGAAATGTATTGAGCTGCAATGCTCTGCTCTGTCACATAGAGCGTATCTCCTTTTTTTTCCAATAAGTCCGGACATCCTTTCATCCATTGGTTGCTTATCTTTTAGAGGGTTTCGGGGGGGGGGCGATTGTAGCCAATCCCAGCTGACATTGACGGGTGAATGTTCACGTGTAGCGTACAGCGCTTTGGTCCACAGACTAGAAAGGTGCTACATAAATGCAAGTGCATTCTCTATCACCATTTACGCTGCACGTCGCCAATCAATCACAAGGCTGACACACAGAGACAGACAACCAATCACATTCACATATTTGCATTTGCTGCATACATTACATTACATTACATTACAGTCATTTAGCAGACGCTTTTATCCAAAGCGACTTACAATAAGTGCATTCAACATTGGTAATCAAAAGAACTACTAGTCACCAGAAGTCATAAGTACATTTCCTTTTCCAAACAAGTATCTAAGAGCATGAAGCAGAGCATAACTACAGTTGTAGGTTCATTCATGCTGTCGGAGTAGAGAACAATATTGAAACTTAAGTCTAAAGAATATCTTAAAATGAAAGACTTTTGTCAGTATCATAATATACTTCTTTACCATAAGACGTTGTAAGATCAGGCTAGTTTGAGGAAAGTGCAGGCAGGGGAACTCTTTTTTTAGACTTATAATGTTTTTGGAGTAATTATTCAGGGCAACGGAGCTCATTTTGATTTGAAATGATGAATGTAATAATGGTAGTTTCCTCTGAGGTTTCTTGTGTAAATATCTCAGACAAACCAGTGAAAACACTGACGACTGCCTTAATTCACATTACCCACCAACTGTAATAATAATTCTTATATAATGTAAAATATTTCCAGACCCCAAACTAATTTAAATACTAATTTAAACATGGCTAAAAGAAAGTAGTGTGTTTAGTTTTCCTACAGTAAAGACTGCTGTTAAAAGTAGCAAGGAGTAAAACAATGACTCTTTGTTACTGTGCTTATATAGATATACTATATATACAGTGCTGTGAAAAAGTATTTGCCCCCTTCCTGGTTTCTTATTTTTTTGCATATTTGTCACACTTAAATGTTTCAGATCATCAAACAAATTTTAATATTAGACAAAGATAACCCGAGTTAATACAATATGCAGTTTTTAAATGATGATTTCTTTTATTAAGGGAGAAAAGCTATCCAAACCTACTTGGCCCTATGTGAAAAAGTAATTGCCCCCTAAACCTGATAACTGGTTTTGTCACCCTTGGCGGCAACAATTGCAATCCAGCGTTTGCGATAACTGGCAATGAGTCTTTCACATCGCTGTGGAAGAATTTTGGCCCACTCTTCTTTGCAGAATAGTTTTAATTCAGCCACATTGAATGGTTTTCGATCAGAAACGGCTTGTTGAAGGTCATGCCACAGCATCTCAATCAGATTTAAGTCCAGACTTTGACTAGGCCACTCCAAAACCTTCATTTTGCTTTTTTTGAGCCATTCAGAGGTGGACGTGTGTTTCGGATCATTGTCCTGCTGCATAACCAAAGTGTGCTTGAGTTTGAGGTCACGAACTGATGGCTCGACATTCTCCTTCAGGATTTTCTGGTAGAGAGCAGAATTCATGGTTCCATAAATTATGGCAAGTCGTCCAGGTCCTGAAGCTGCAAAGCAGCCCCAGACCATCACACTACCACCACCATGTGTGACTGTTGGTATGATGTTGTTTTTATGAAATGCTGTGTCAGTTTTACGCCAGATGTAACGGGACGCACACCTTCCAAAAAGTTCAACTTTTGTCTCGTCAGTCCACAGAATATTTGCCCAAAAGTCTCGGGGATCATCAAGATGTTTTTTGGCAAATGTGAGACGAGCCTTTGTGTTCTTTTTGCTCAGCAGTGGCTTTCGCCTTAGAACTGTCCCACAGATGCTATTTGTGCCCAGTCTCTTTCTTATTGTTGAATCATGAACACTGATCTTAACTGAGGCGAGTGAGGCCTGCAGTTCTTTAGATGTTGTTCTGGGGTCTTTCCAGACTGATTCATGTCAGTTACTTTGTTATCTTTGTCTAATATTAAAATGTATTAAAATTTGTTTGATGATCTGAAACATTTAAGTGTGACAAATATGCAAAAAAATAAGAAACCAGGAAGAGGGCAAATACTTTTTCACAGCACTGTATATATATATATATATATATATATATATATATATATATATATATATACAGTTGATATTTGGTGACTGAGATGATGTATGTTCTGTCAACCACATAAAGACTATATGCAGACAATGTATTAATATCTGTAATGGAATACAGCCGTATGTTGTTTCATTGCAGCTGACTACGGCTCCGGTGTGTGAGTTCTCAGTTTGGTTTATAATCGAGGTCTCTGCTCCGTGTTGTTTAAGCTTGTTTTGTACAGAGGATGTGAAGGAGGTGGCTGTTCTACACTCTCTTCTTTTTTATGCTGGGTTATCAAAAGGGGTTTCTGCCTCAGACATTTTTCTAGGTCAGGGGAGCTCCTCCTGTGCAAAAACGCTTCTTTAGTGATGAAGCACTGTACCCAGGTAGTAGCTGAAGATTGCTAGTACACTTTATATTGTATTTTTAAATGGTTGTCCTGCAGAACACATTAATATAAGTCCTTATTGTAAAAAGAAATAGACAGTTTTTTGTTGTTGTTTTCTTTTACAGATGAATAGTGGATCTTTCTGTATTTTCATCTCTGCAGGTTCCAAAGAAAATACCTGCTCGCATTACGAATTTATGCGACACGGTTTTCATCTTCAACGAAATGGCTCTGTTTTCACAGGATTTGGCATTTCTTTGGTGGACTCGAGGAGGCGGTGGGCAACTGGTCCGCGCTAGGTTTTTCCAAACGAGTGTTCAGACGAGGTCAGCGCAGATGGGACTTCTAAGACTTCAGAAAGGGCCTGGTTGGGAAAAGGAGTGAGTATGGACAACCTTTCTGACTTCGGGGGCCCCTGTCCATCCAGCCGCCGGGAATGGGAGTGAGTATTCAAACTAATTACCTTCACTTTGTGATCTTTATTGTATTTCTGCTCCATACACAGTAGTTATATATTATACTATATATATATATATATATATATATATATATATATATATATATATATATATATATATATATATATATATATATATATTCTATGTTGTTCAAATAGTTTTTCAACCTTTTGAATTATTCCCAATCACGATGTTGCATTAGTAGGCTACATATAAAGGGTGAAAGAAACCTAAGCTAACATTTGAAATGGTTTTCTTAATTGTAAACATTCATTATTGGTTAATCATTAATAGCATCTAAAATACAAAATGCCTGTATTTCCTTGGTGAAGCTTTATTATTTAAGCCGCACCTTCTATCTTAGATTAAATAAAAAAAATAACCAAACCCAACCCAAGCTTAGAGCTTTACTCAACAACACACTCTGAACCCGACTTGAACTGAACAGAACCCAACAAAGAGTCCGGTCTCGTAGCAGAAGCCTTGCGGCACACCTTTAAATTGCTTATCTGTGGCAACTTACATACTGGCCGGTTAAAGTCTATTTTTGGATGAGGCTGTTTACATATACCTCAATGGTTTATGACTTTACGGTTATGTCTGTTGCCACTGATGACCTTGTTACAGTATATGAAAGTCCACACGTGCCACCCCGGCCTCAGATAGTAAATATTCTCCAGCAGCAATGTGTAAAAAAGCTAACACTGGTTGCTGGTTAAGCCCCTCCCCTCTGCTCTTTGACAGAACAGGTGTCCTCTAAAACATAAAATGTGATTCCACATGTTAAACCTGCTGCCATATTTCTTGTCATTATCAAACTGTGTGAGCCTGAGTGTGCACGGACCAAATATAGAGCAGGACGTTTACGCGCCACAGTGACCTGTTAAACATGGGAGGAAAACACGGCCCTCCAACTGGGTTACCAGGTTATTCAAAGTCATGGTGTTAACAGTGGAGAGTGCTTAAAGATACGGGATCACAGTTTGTCGAGGTTAACCTTGTGCTTTGCAGAAGACATTTTGACGTGCCACTTTTTGTCACAAAAAAGAAAAAGTGTAAATGACAAAATTCAATTGTAGCTGAATTTTATTTAGCTGCTTGGGTTTCAGCGTTTTTGGTATTGTGTATGCTGGGTTACTGTGACACTGCCATGGCTCACTGAGACATTTGAACAGAACAGAGTCATTGTCAGTGTTATTAGTAACATGTCATTTTCCTGCTGTGACGAGTCGAAACGTCTGCTGTGAGAAAAGGCCTGTTATGAAAGGTTCAACAATGTATCATGACAACTTTTAAATATGCCGAGCTTTTATCTGATGACTGTGAAATCATCAAACAAACTACATTGACCTTGTACGCCTGTGTTTTCCAGCACCAACAGCTGCGTGGACGATTTAATGGATGAAGATGAGAAAGACAGGGCGAAAAGGTACTCAGTCTTTTTGTTAACGTTTGTATGTCGAGCGTGGAAATTTGAACTCCTATATTTACAACTCTACTAAATCAATGTGTAGTTTCTCTCTTTGCTGCGTCTTCAGTGGTAGTTAATCATTTTAAAAGAACCTTGAAGCTTCAATGTCCCATTATGGTTAAGAATGAAGTCAAAGATGGTTAAAATCCATCTGATAATTTTAGCTAAAAAAAATAGACATAATTCAGGTAAACAGGAATTCACAACCGATGATTACTTTTGTCACCTCTTTGACCTCTTTGATGAAATACGTTAATCACGTAAACCAGAATCTATAACTCCATCTCTTTTCACAAACTTAATAATTTATCTTATTAAAGCTGCATAAATGTATTGATTCATTTCTGAATGCTAACGTGCCTCCATTACAGATGAGGCTTTGGCCTCCTGTTGGAGATCCAATATTCCCCCAACTCCGTAGGAAAATATGCTTTAGCCTGCTAACTTTGTTTGCTGTGTAGCAGGTAACGCACAGTTAGTGTTTGCTGAAAACAGCTGCCTGCTGTTGAAAATGGTACCAATGACAGACATCGATTAACACGTGGGCCGTAAATCCGAAACAGTGACCTAAAAGAGGCTTAACAGCTCTGTTGGGATCATCATCAATGTAATGTAATGTAATGTAATCACAAGGAGCTGCCGCTTTCACAGTAAACAAAAATATTGATGTTGGCTCAAACCAAGTTAAAAGCAACAGCTGATATAAGCTGAAACTAATTAGGGAGAGAATAAAGATGAAATTGAACTGCTTTATTCGTATTATATCGCTGTGCTGCTGTTACCGCTCTCTTGTTTCCTTCTCTCTCCCTCTTCGACGTCTGTCTGCAACTAAGTGTGTCCCTGCAGTCTTGGCTGGCTTTTCTTTGGAAAAGCAACGCTCAGTCCAAACGGGATAAACAAACATGAACTACAGGTGCTTGATTGGCTGAGCTTCCACCTGCAACTCCACTGATTTATGATTGTTCTCTTGTGTTGACTGCCGTAGGGCATCTCGTAACAAATCGGAAAAGAAAAGAAGAGACCAATTCAATGTGCTCATCAAGGAGCTATGCACCATGCTGCAGGGTCAAGGCCATCCGCGCAAGATGGACAAGTCCACCATACTGCAGAGAACTATTGACTTTCTGCAGAAACAGAAAGGTAGGGAAATACATACAGCATGTATTCACAGTTTGAGAAATGGACTGTCTTAGTATTGTTTTTCCCATTCGACACACCTTTTATTTGTTTCCCCCTTTACTTCCATTATTGCCCAAATACACTTCTTCCCAGGCACTTTATTACACTTAATCCTCTGCCTTGTCTTTTTCAGACATCACTGCACAGAACGAAACGTGTGATGTGAGACAGGACTGGAAGCCTTCGTTCCTCAGTAATGAGGAGTTCACTCAGCTAATGCTGGAGGTAAAGCTCAGGAGGATGTGTTTGTGGAAGAGCCCAAGTCGATTAAGCTAGGACATTGATTAATGCTGTTAATAAAACAACAAGGAAGCCCTCTCCCTTAAACGCCCATGGAGAGCTGGGCAAGAAGACGTGTTGAGAATAAAAGTGTGGTAGTACTAGAGGAGGCTCTTAGAGGCAAATGGGGAACAAAAAACATGGTGTAATGCATGTAACTACCACAGATAATGACGATATGTCACAATGTAAGAGTGCAATTTTTCATTTATGCCTTCACACCTTATGAGCTCATTATCAAAGTGCCCAATTTCTCCCTCTTCCTTCAGGCCCTAGATGGCTTCTTGGTCGCATTAACTACAGATGGCAACATCATATACGTATCTGACAGTGTGTCTTCACTTATTGGCCATTTACCGGTAAGTGAAGAGGCTGAAATAGGTGTCTTCTATTCTCTTCCTAACACAGCGTTGTTTTTGTTATTGTTCTGTACAAATGCTGCCTGATTAGAAAAAGACCCGTTACATGTTTACCGATATGTTATTTGGCCGATATTTGACTTGCACTGATACATTTATCAGAGACATCTTGTCTCTGCAAACTGTCTCCTTATTCTTTATTACAGTATAATTTATCCCTATCTTTCATATTGTAATATAGTTTGGGCAAGTACTTTTCCTACTACTTTGCAAAAAATGTTGGTCCTCCAGAAACGTTTTGTTTGGATTGCAACCAGACGGACCGGATTAGATCAGAGTCTCACATCTCATCTGCTCCTCTATTTCAGAAATTGCAGATTCTTACTATTTATGACATAAATAATTTTCAAACTTGTGTTTTCATTTATAAGATACTTTCAGGTGAAGGGAATATTCCTGATAATTTCAAGACCTACTACAAAGTCAATTCACAGGTTCACTCTTACTCAACTCGTCAATCTTCACATCTTCATCCTCCTAAATTACTGACTAGCAGAGTCCAGGGGGAACCAAATTATGGAATGACTTTTCCCACATAACAAAAAAATGTCCCTCTATAAAATGTTTCAAACGGTGCCTAAAAGAAAATCTAATTGCTGGTTTGTAACATTTTTTTTTTTATGTATTATTGTTCATGTATTTCTTGTTTTAGCTGTTATATTACATTTATAGTTGTTTTCACTCATGGGGACTTGTAGCATTACCATTGTGCAGGAGTTACTGCAGGTGTATAAACCAATATCCCTGAACAAACACAAGCCCATGCTTACTTTCACACGCACACACTCGTCACAATTACATTATTTTTTCTTTTTCTTTACTTTCTTTCTTTCTTTTGTTGTTTATAACATAATGTCTTATGCATATTGTACTTTATGTTGTTTGTAATTTTGTAAAATTGTAATATTATATAGGTGGAAGCTTAAATAAGCCTCCACCTATGCACTATGATATTCATTTATCTCTGTTATGTTTGTGTATTTTTTATTTTATTGTTTGAATTGTGCAAAACAAATGAAATGAAAAAATGAAATTAAATTTATATCTGCAATTCATCTGATCAGATCCAGGACATGTTGGAAGTAGACATTTTATATTTTACTTATTTCATTTATGTTCCCAAAACACATTTACAAGAGATTGTACCACATAGAGATTTCAGTTTGCAGCTCTTAACTTCTTTGCGGTAATGAATGAAACTAAACGACATCGATTACTGAATGCGGCGGTTCAAAACTGACCATAAGCTCTGAGCGCGTCTGGAACTACTTTAAAATGCTTAAAGTTCATCTATCCTTTTGCACCAGTCAGATATGGTGGACCAAAATATCTTGAATTTCCTCCCGGAGCGGGAACACGGGGAGGTGTATAAGCTGCTATCGTCCCACATGCTGATGACTGACCCCATTGCTGCTGACTTCCTGGACAGTGAGTATCCTGCCGGAGCGGCCTCCCCGCACACGTCTGTCTCTAACACCACGTTGTGTATATATATAATATATATTCGGTGTCGTCATTATTCACTTTTAGCTCTGAGATCTGTGTAAGAAGGCTTTTGCCTGACATACAAACTATACCTGACTCCTGACGAGTTCTTTTTCCGAGTTAAAACTCTTTATATTTAGAGCAGGTTGCTGAATTGGGGTCCGAAGTTTATTGGATTGATGATTAGTGTGGATCTATGATTAGCCCTTTCACTAATAATAGGAGCTAGCTTAGTATCATAGTTAAGACTTTAAATCACTGTTATGTTAGCACACTAATCCAAAGCAGTGTAGTATATGGGGCTCAAGACACTGACCTTAATCCTGTGTTACTATTGGGCTTTTCTGAGAAAGAGAGAAGGTGAGGAGCTAGCGTCTCGGCCTATACTTAGACGCCTAAACAGAGCCATGTCTGGAGCCATCTTTATCTCTTTGGCACATTTCAAGACACATCCATCGTTTGTCTTTCTTGCATAAAAATGATTGCCTGGCTTTTAAGCTCAATTTATACTTCACTTGACAGAAAATTATGCTGAATCATGTAACACAAGATGTGAATTTTCTAATTTTTATAATTCACATAAATTGCCTCCCAATGTATGTACGAAATGTATTAATGAATATTAAAAAAGTTCATAAGTGTTATGCCATAACCCTTTGTTGTTTTAATACTTGATAGCGGACATTTTTTACTGTCAGATCTATTGAAGTATTGTGAATACAAGATTCTTTTCTGTAGCATAGAAATTACACTTTAGATCTTTCTCTCCAAAATGAAGTTCAGGAACTACTGTGCTGTTAGTGTCATACAAAAAATACAGACATTATCAAGAAGCACCTCAATAAGAGGTGATTTGTTATAAAGATGCTGTTTTATGAATAAATGAAATCTTCTGTTTTTCAGGCGAGGCACATATTGAATTTTGCTGTCATCTAGCCAGAGGTAACATTGACCCAAAGGAACCGCCTGTGTACGAGTACGTCAAGTTTGTGGGAGATTTCAAGTTTCATAACAATGGTAAGGATTTTTATTTTCTACTTGTTTTAAAGACTTAAGATTCAGTAAAATGTGTTGCTTTAGTGCAGTTAAGGTCCATCAATTATCTTAATCTGCTTCTGTTTAAAGCTACTGTGATGCACTTTTAACTGGTTATGAAACACAATTTAGACTCTATACGACCTACATAAGTAAATGAGACCATCAGTGAGGAGATTGGCTATTTCTATGAGTTATTCTTAATGCTTTTAATCAGTGCCACGGGTCGGATTCCACACAAAATCACGCAGGTTCACCTGAAGCCGATCTGCACATTAATATGAGAGGTTTTCTAAATGGAGCCCAGATAAAGTTCCTTGTAGTAGCTTTAACAAACAGAATGTAAAAATATATGAAAGCTGTTTTTTTTCATGGGATGGAATTAAGATGGACGTCACAACCAACCGTACACCCCATGTACCTTGTCTTCTGTCACATAGTGCCTACATCTTCTTGTAACGGTCTCGATTTGACGTTGCCGAGAAGCCTTCAGTCGTCGCTGGAGGAGCAGGTCTGCCTCATTGCTACTGTACGATTAGTCACTCCACAGTTTCTAAAGGTAACACCAGCCTGGATATTAAAATGCCTTTCTTTCTGAGTTTGTGTTGCATGTGTGCGCTGTCATTACTTTAAAAGGAATTTAAAAATAAAAGCAGGTGGTGGGATTTTGTGTGAGGGATCACTCACTATCGTCCATGAGAACTCCCAGTATCTGGAGACTTCTTGTTGCACAGTGTGTACCTTCCAGCTGATTACATCATTCGGACAATTCTGATCCCAGAGGCGCTCTCTGAGTTGAAATCTGGACACCAGTTATTGTAGTAAATGAAAGTCCTGTAACCTTTCTGAGATCTTGGAATGTTGAGATCAACTCACATCACAGTAACAGTTAACTACCCATTCTAAAGTCTGGCAGGTGTTTTCGTTGTTATTTTCTTTACTCATGCGAACAAAAAAAGCACCAGTAGAACCAGATCTATTGGACAGGCTTCATCTCTCGCCCTCTACTTATTCCAAATTGTAGAAGACACTGATTACACTGGTTTGCCAGATGGAGTGACTGTAACAGTGTAGTCTGCACCATATGACACATGGATTCTTTTTTCCCTCAAACAAATCTACTGCAAATGCTGGTTTAAATCTGCAGTTTTTTTAACTCTACACTTTATGTATGAACAAAGTTGACAATCTGAAGACAGGATGTGATGTATAACTTCTACCTGCTTCACATTAGAGAAGCTGAATCTAGTGGATAAGATTCAAATGTCCCAAAGACTGCTAATTCCTTGGTTTGCTGTGAAATCCCAATAGTGACTCTATTATTGATATTTTATACTGTTATTTTTGTTTAGGATTTGTGCAATGTGGAAGATCCCTGTGATGAATTCACATCCAGACACAGCCTTGAATGGAAGTTCCTGTTTTTAGATCACAGGTAAAAGATTTGCATGATTCCTCCTCCTATTAATTGGCAGTGTCACTTTTTTAGCAAGAATTTGTTTCTCTTGTGTGTTTATCAACTCCTTTGTATGTTTCAGGGCTTCACCAATCATAGGATATTTACCCTTTGAGGTTCTTGGAACCTCTGGCTATGATTACTATCACGTGGATGACTTGGAGCTTATAGCTCAGTGTCATAAGCAGCGTGAGTAACTGTTGCTTCTCTGTCTTCAACCGCCTTCACCACCACCACATCCACGAATACATCTCAGAAAAACAAATGGGTAACAGCTTTACCTTCTGTTTATTCTCTCCTCAGTAATGCAGTTTGGAAAGGGTAAATCCTGCTACTATCGCTTCCTGACCAAAGGTCAGCAGTGGATTTGGTTGCAGACTCACTACTACATCACTTACCACCAGTGGAACTCCAAACCTGAGTTCATCGTCTGTACTCACACTGTTGTCAGGTGAGCCTGGTCTTTGCACCTTGTGGTGCTCTAATGTCTGCAGAGTTGGAGATGTGTACGCTTTTGTCAGTGTCCTGAGATTAGGAATGTGTGCAAGGCATTGGTTGTATTAAAAAAAGATTTTCACTCACACATACTCTCTCTATGTGCTGTTTTTCCAGTTATGCTGAAGTGCGAGCTGAAAGGAGGAGAGCGTTTGGCTTTGAGGAGCTGTCTCCACCTGAGATTGCTCCCTCTTCAGTGAAGGTAAGAGTTACGTTCCATTTTACATACAGTGTGTGTGTCAGTGTTTATTTCTGCTTCAGACCTGACCCTCGGTGTTGAACCTCACTTTGTGTCCCAGGCTCAGGAGCTGTACTTGGACATCTGCTCCACACTGGACCCTCCGCGGGACAGAAACAGCGGCGCACGTTCGGTTTCCTCCCACAGCTCCCGGAAGTCCTCCCACACGGCGATGTCAGACTCCGCATGTGAGTCATCGTCTGCTCCCTAAAGTGTTAAGTCACTCAACAGCAGGTCAATCCTGCGCCTATACATTGCTGAAGGAACTGCTGTGTTATTTAAGTTTAGCGGAAAGAATGGGATTCTCCTTTGTGGACAAATTATAGATGGTGAGACTTTCTAAGGCAGCAAAGGAAATGACTCCTGTTGTTATTTACAGCAGCATCGGTGATAATGCTCAGACTTTAAAATTTAGAATAAAATCATTCCGATAGATTTAAACCTGACAAATCCTACAATTGATCTGGGAAAACGTTGTTATCAGAGGTAAAATCTTCTTTAACCAAGCAGACCAGAAGTCAAGAAAACACCTACCTTTTATATATGTGGGTGACGATACATCAATGATGAAATGTTTGTTTGAGCCTCCAGTCTCTCTGACTTTAGCTGCTCTTCCACCCACCGTCTAAAACTTTTCACTTCCATCTGCATGTTTATGAACAATACACAGCCGCAGTGGCAGACTAATTACAGTTGCTCTTCATAAACATAGCTGCTGCTGCTGTCTTCCCACACATTAAAACAAAAAAAACCTGCTTTCAGTATTTCCAAAGACATATTCATAAAACTTTATCTGTCAGAAAAAATAGCTAGTAGATGTTTCCTCTCAGCTTATTCATTGTGCGTCGGCTACGATGAAAAAGCCACCGCTGAATGTGACCCAGTTTGTGAGTTTAAATCCGAGGTAGAATGAGGCGGCAATCTAGGGCTGGTGAATCAGCAGTATTGTTATAAAACCAGAAAGGAAATGCATTTCAAAAGTTGCTCTGCCTTCACCTCAGAAAGGCTATAGTTTATCTGCTTAGGAAAAATTGACAATTCTCCATTGATTCAAAGAGGATACAAAAAGGTCATTGCAGCGTTATTAATACACTAATGTCAGTTATAGTCATTATTATTATAGTGATTATTTGGTTTTCCTCAATAGAGACCTCATGCTTTTTCATACATTGTATGTACATATTCACAACAAAGAGCCCTCTGCCTAATCTTTAAATGAAAAAGATTACTGGATACAAGCTAAGATTCAATGAAGCTGTTCTTTCCCTGATGAGCACAGCTCTGATCGAGAAATGACAGATTGAAATATTAATAATAAACTGTATTCCACTTATGAAATGAGCAGAACTTCAAAACTTTAGGTGTATCATGCCTTTGTTGCAGTTATTTGTTAGCTGTTATTTGACAAAAAACAAAGCTGTAATAATGACCTAACCGAACATACTCTCAGTCCACTGTTATCTAAGTGTGTTTAGAGGTGACCTGTCTTTCTTCCAGCAGCGAACTCCTACACAGAAGCCTGTACGCCATCATGGCAGTCTGCTTCCATCGGGACCGAGAAGACGTCTGCCAGACACCAACCCAGTAGTTCAAAGGTCAGTTCGCTGCGTTTACGTGTCTCTGTCGGTCTTCGGAGATAAGTTGACACCATATCATGTCACAGGTTGTTAAGATTGTGTGTAAAACTTTGTCATTTTCCCTGTAGAATTTGGCCCAAAGACAAAATTCCTTTGACCTTGTTCCCCAACTGAGCCTCCCCCTTTCTCCTACCTGCAGCAAACACTCCGCAATGGTTAGTGCTTAGATGTCTCCTCCTGCCTGTTGCCTTCCTCTCCTCTGTTTGTGTACGATGTCTTATTGTTGTGACGGTTGCTGCTTTATGTTAATTCATCTGTTGCTTGTGCCTCCAGTGCCTCGAGGCCAGTTAAAAGATATGTTATAAAATCAAGTCAGAAAGACCGTCACTCATTCTGATCGTTTTTTTGACTTGTAAAACCAATTTCAAGTGTGAAGAATCGCAATAATAAGCCATTACTTGACTCGTGCTAACTGATTATGTCCTCACATGCTGCGTTCACTGAAGAAAAGAACTATAACTGAAGTACAAAAGAAAACTGGCAAGCTTTTCTCATGTCTGTTGGTTTTTCGGATCATGTCTTTGCAGCAACAGCAACCACAGCAACCACAGCAGCAGCAGCAGCAGCAGCAGTCGTCGTCGCCCATGTATCCGCTGCAGCAGCCTCAGCTCTGTGTAATGAACCAGCTGAAGGAGCAGCTGGAGGAGAGGACGCGCATTCTGCAAGCTGACATTAAAACGCAGCAGCAGGAGCTGCACGACATTAAGGAGAAGCTTCACCTCGCTAATCTCCAGGTAACACTCCCATAAAGACAAAAACACAACCACCCATGGCATGCAGCACTAAATCAAAGGAAAAAAAGATAGCCACAGACTTTAATCTTGACAAAATAAAAATGTTAGGCATTTAAGTAAGTGCTGTTAATGTAATTCAACATCATATTGTAAGCTTACATTACCTAACCCCTCAGAGTGATGGTGGAAGGGCCCCTCCAAGAGGCCAGCACAAACCAGTTCAGTCTAAGCACTCCATCAACTCCATGACCTCCATAACAAGCACAGAGAAGAGGCTCTGGGAGTGTTGCGGTGTTTGTCTAGTAAACACAAGTTGTCACACATCATTTTGCCTGCTGGGTATGAAGGCGACATGAGATGAGCTGTGACTTGAAACACAAAGGCAACAGATTAACAGTTAGCCGATCAGGATTAAACCGTAACTGACTGTCCTTCCCTTATTGTCTGCCATTGTAACCTCACCTAAATATGAATAAATCTAAGGCATTACAGACATTTAAGTAATGGAGGATAGAATAATGTTTCTGTTTATGTGTGTGTAAGATGTTGTTACAGCAGCCTGTCCAAACTGACTTTGGCCAGGCCCAGCAGCAGCAGCAGCAGCAGCCTCCCCAGCAGCAGCAGGGATCAGGCCGGGCAGCCCAGCAGAGCCAGTCAGGGTTGACCAGGCGGCACTCAAGCCACTCTAAAGCACCGTCCTGCGGGGCCCACAATTCATCCCCTCACTCACTCCTGAGAGAGAACAGCTCACCCTCAACACAGGTACAGAGCTGCACAAGTGAAAAATACAAATCTCGAAACAACTGTGGTAAATCTGTCCAAACAGTTTGGAAAGCTATCCTCTAATGTTAAGAGGATCAATATGGAATCAAACCACCTTCAGTCATAGGCAGCTGAAGCCTACTTCTGTTATTTAAAAGTATAAACATCACAACAACCGGTGGTATTCAGTTTGACAGCCATATGCTGCTCGCAGTTTGTGCTTGTTTGCACTGTAGTAAAAAGACACAGACGCCTGATGTTTCAGGTGATGAAATGTAATAATCGCAACATCAAATGTACAGTTTTTTTGGCCTCTGCCTACTTATACTGTAGTTTTGTGCAGGAAGGAAATATCTGCATATTAGATATTTGGTTCATGTTTCGTTTTTACATGCTGTGTGTGTGTGTGTGTGTGTGTGTGTGTGTGTGTGTGTGTGTGTGTGTGTTTCCTTCATTCCAGCTGGTCCAGCAGAGGATTGCACAGAGAGGGAAGGCCCAGTCGGTGAGCGTGCCCCTGCAGACGAACACAAGTGTGACGATGCCCTTCTATAGCAACCCCATGATGTTCTCTCAGACCAACGCGAGGTCTCTGCAGGACGCGAACCAAAGACACACAGACGGCGAGTTCAACCAAGACGGACAACTACGGTGAGAGCCACTTAAAACCACAGAAGACATTGGTGGTAGGGCTGCAACAGAAATCAGTACGACCTAAGTCATCCAAGGTGTGGGAGCATTTCACACTAAATAAATCGAAAAAGTGTGTTAATTGCAAGATATGCAAAAGCGACACGGCACGTATTCACTCGCTTTTTTCCCGCCGATTCATTGATTAATCGAAAAAATAATCGACAGATTAATCGATTATTAAAATAATCGTTAATTGCAGCTCTAATTGGCGGTATGGCATACGCTATGGGAAATTACTAATATGCCATCAGCTTAATGAATAGCGGATGCAGTTGATGTTATTTTCAAGAGGAAAAATGCTCTCTGAAACCTTGCTTTTTCACAGTACAGATTGAGTTCTTTCAGTGACCGATTTTATTTCCCGCAGCATGCTCCTGAACCAGCCAATGCAGACGCTGGTTCCCACTAGCAGTGTCACCTCGCAGCCTTCCCAGTGCAACATGGGTATCTCCCAAACCATGTGAGAACCATTTAATTCCACAGCACACACACACACACACACCTCTCCGTTTGCATGGCACTATTTCATATTGTGCCTAAGTTCGTCGTTGTGCCCTCCCAACAGATACACCTTGGAGCAGCAGATCATCGCCCCGTCGTTCTCCATGCAGCAGGTCAACTGCAACGCCGTCCTCGTCCCCTCGCCGGTCTTCACGTCGCCCATAATGATCCCACACAACAGTTTCATCGCGAACCAGTCCCAGTCAGTCTATCAGACTCAGCCCCAGGCTCCTCAGCACTCCCTGCAGCTACAGCAGCCCCAGCAGTTCTTTCAGGTACGCGTCCGTCGGCCGTGCAGCGATGACGCAGCGTCGGTCCCTTTGTGTAAACTGTTGTCCTTTTGACTTCTAGACTCTAACTACAAGTAATATGTGATGGCTCGTTGCGTAATGCAGCTCGGGTTAATTACCGATGGCTCTATTTTAGCTGATTTATGATAATTTTAGGCATTACACTGCATCTAAATCCTTAGTTACCACAGCAACAGGCTACTGTGCAATTCTGTCAGAGAGCCGTGTTATTTTTCAATCACTCTAAAATCTCGGCTTTGCAGCAAAGCTCTGATGTAAGCTAAAAATCATCAGGTCAGAAAAATTATTTTCTCCAGACTTGCTTCTCACGCACAAGTCACAAGTCCATTTTCCCTACCCAAGATTTTATAAATCATGACTTTCTTGTGAGAATTACTATAAAAAAGAAAAGAAAAAAAATTTGCAGAATTAAATCAGAAACATTCCTTTTGTGTGCAGCCATGAATCATAAAGGAGCATTTTGCCATGTTTTAAGGAACAACACGTCCTCTTTGAACATCACGTCTCTGTATCAGGGCTTTAATTCATTCTCTCTCTAAAGAGTGAGCTATTTGTCCACAAGCCTTGTGCATTTTAACAAAACTACAGCAAGTTAAATGTCAGCCCAATCTGTTCTACTAACGTGCCAAAGGAAAACATTACGGTGCTGCTGGGCCTCTTGAGCAGCCACAGAGCTGCTGCCTGTTATTTGGGGACAGTGGTAACTGTGACACACTGGTCCTGGGTTTGTGCTTAGTCTGTTTTCTGTTTTATTTTGAAAGTTTACTCTCATGTGTCACGTCTGGTTTTACTTCCTGTCTTTGTGTTTTTCCGCCTTTGTGCTTGTCTGTCCTTGATTTGTTCCACCTGTGTCTAATCACCGAGCTGTCCTTGTGTATTTAGCCTGTGTGAGCTCCCTCAGGTTGTTCTGTGTTTGTTATTAATATTCCTCGTTCCATTTCTCCTTAGTTTTTGTATTTTGTTCCCCCCTGGTCTTAGATTATTACCAGCCTGGTCAGCCAGTTTTGTTCTTTGGAACTAGCTTTGTTCAATTCAACCTGTCGGCCTTGTGTCCTACATTTAGGTCCTGTTTGAACTCATTAATTTGGCTGTTGCTAATAACACTCCTCATGTGTGATTTAACATTTTAAGCTTGAAAGTTCAGGCAAACTTCCTTCACTCGCATGTTTAACTCCCTCTTAAAGTACTGCAGAGTCGGCCTTAATATTCAGAGATAGCACTAGTGTATACACTATTTATTATAAATCTCAGTGAAGGATTAAATTGGCATCCGTTCAAGAAAGATTCATGTTTTTTTTGTGTCTATAGATGGCTCAAGGACTTGTACACGGCGGATCTACTCCAGCATTCTTACACACCACGAACGTGCCACAGCAAAGCACTGTGGGATACATCCAGCAGCAGCAGCAAACGCAACAACTGCCGCAGGCACAGCAGCAACAGGCGCATCAGCAACAAAGGCAATACCAACATTCCCAAAACCAGACGGGCAGTGTTTCAGACTTCCGAAATATACTGACTCGGTAGCACCGTGGACAGCGTGAGACCGACGGAGAATATCCCACTGTGCCGTCGCCGTGTGGGCGGCAGCATGTTGTGGCAATTTGGAAGTGAATAATTGCTTCTCGTGACCGCTGATATCTGGCTGCCGGTTCAGAAGAAGGCGGTCGAGCACGTCGCGGGAGTGAAACCCACAAGCAGAGGCTGCACTGACCCGCACGTCATCTGCAAGGATCCACAGGAGAGTCTGAGGGGCTCGGCCCGCATCGCACCCAGTCGCCAATCAGTGAAACGGCTGGAATGAGTGGATTATCAAAGCTCTCAATAAGACACCACTTACATGTTTACAAGGGGACGTTTTTCATCCAAGAGAGTTTCCTTCTAAGTGTGTGTGTTTGCACTTTGGTCCCGCCCCCTACCAAAAGGTAGAATATTTATGTTTGCCCCCTGAATTAATATTCTATTTTCCTCACTGATAACAGCTCGACACCCCTCCTCCCCAGCAATGGCTCATCTCATAAAAGGGATGTGTGTACACGGGACTTCGACGTCAATGTTTGTTTCAGTCGGCAGACAACAAAAGTCCCCAAAACAATTATTTACTTGCAGCTATGTTCATGGCAAATTACTTTTCTCTCCAATTATTAGAAAGGTCTATCTAGATTTTTAAAGCCTCAATCTGGGACTGCAGAAGGGACGCCACGACTGTCGCACCACTTTTTCACTGAGAGGACAACAAAGCTCTGGGGGGGGGGGGGGGGGGATAATTTGTGCCTTTCATCGTGGTTTTGTTGATGGTTGTGTCTGATTACGGCTTTAAAAATCCAGCTCAGGTCCATTTGGAATACTAAAGTTATATTTTCATAGGTCATAATTTATTGTTTTTCCTGCATCAAATTGAAACAAAATGACATCTAGATTTGTAATGGGTGTATTACAAATATGTATTGGATGCTTTTTCGCAACCTTTTCATCAGTGAGTCCAAATTCTTTTTGAACACTTAATGTAGTGATGGTAGCTAATAAGATTCATTTAACCATACACGTAAACCCCAAATCACTTCATGTTTATTTATTACACAGAGTATATATTTGAAAAAATACATGGGATTAAGAAACTAGTTTTATACTCAAAGGTTTTAATTGATTTTGTGTGTATGTGGCTCTTATACCCCAAAACAACAAAGTGCTGCAGAAGTGTAAGCTTGGTAATTTAAAAATCTTGGAGAAATAATTTGGGAGATATTCTGACTGCTAACAGTATTACCCTCTTTCTTCTGGTCATTCTTTTTTTTTGGGGTGGGGGGGTTATTCCACCATCACTAAATTTACGCTCTAATCGTGACCAAATGAGCTCATTTACATAAAAAAGCAATACATTGCTTCCTGCTATGAATGTGGTATTGCCGTAAAAAGATTTTATTTTTCCTGAAAATATAGACGCCTCTAATGTATTATTGTTCAGAATATCATAACAACACTACATTTTGACATCGTCTGGAAGTTGCTCACGGCCGTTCTGTGAGTATTTCAAGATGTTACGATGTGTTCATACTGCTTTCTGAATGTCAATCCTCTGAGTTCATCAGATGAAGGAGATCTTGTGCCACTATACTCATCAGCTCTTGTAACTGTACTCCTGTCTCAGATGGTCATTTTGAGTATAAAGTTAAGTCTGATTGCAGCGCTGCAATAATGGTGAGATGACTAAAAAGAGGGTTTCTCTTACAATCTGATAAATTGTATACTGTACGGAAAACTGCCTGTCTCAGAGTCTGACTTCATCATTTGAATTTCAAAATCTATCTTTAAATTTGTTCCTGGATCACGTACTTGTTTCCAGCTCGGCAGGAAAAAAAAGAAACACAGTTTATCGTGACTCAGTGTCTCCTGAAAGTCTCAGTGCAGAACTTTATAAGAAGCTCAGCGTGACCGCTCGGTCTGAGCCGTACAACATCATTCAAGACTGGTGCTGTTCACAGCGGACGACAACAACGCTCAACATGTACGCTCAGTGCCCATTCACTCTTTCCTATGTGCAATGTCCTTTTGAAAAAAAAAAAGAAGAATGTTAATTTATACTGTTTTTAAATGTTTCACGACAGATGTACGATGTATATAGAGGTGTATAATAAGCCGTTGCACCATGTAAATTATATGGAAGTATTTTTTTATTGAAAAATGTCCAAACATTGCTCCGACCGTTTATCGGCAGTATCTTTTTATTTTTTTTAAGGTATCAGATGGTGGTGCAGAGACATGATAATTCAACACAGACACTGGAGTAAAAGCTCATACGTTCACCTTGATCATGAAGAAAGTCTGAATCCTTGTGTCCTCATCAAGCAGAAGGTCTTTTTCCCTTTTTAAATGTTTTTTAAGAAAAAGTGCAATTGTTCATCATCAACATCTGTTTTTAGACGTTTGAGGGATGTCTCTGTCTCTCTATGTGTATTTCTATACGTCCACATTTGGTATAGCAACAGTTAAGCAAGTGAAGTTCAGCTCAGCCAGCAACTCAGAGGTGCCATAAATGATTATCTTTTTTACTTTGCCTCATTTATCAATTTCATTTTAATCACTGAAATAACTCTAAAGATATATTGTGGAACATTTTTAGCATTTTCAACCTTTCAGTCAATCACAGTAAACTTTCCCCTTGAGGTTGTTTTCTATTTTAACGCCTCAGTCAGAGAAGATTTTTCAAGTGTGTATTTCTTCACACACGTTATTGTAAATAATCCATCGGTACTGTTTGTCTTGTAGTTCCTAACAGTATTTGCAGCACTTTTTTTTTTTTTAATCCAACTTTCAGAGTGCTTTCCCTCTTCATGGGGTTTTTTCATTGCGTGTCATTGTTTTTGAAGGCATGTGATTCACATTTAACTCGTACTTTTCTGTTGTTTTGTAAAACAGTGACTGACACGTTAAATGTAAGCGCGGAGAGTCCGATCAATGCTCTCTGTGTGACACGAACAAAAGCAACCTGGTGCACAGCCACCTCTGCAGTTTCAGTGCAGAAACAAACGTTGAATATATTGTATAATAGAATGTAAAAAAAGAAGTTTAAACTCTATATAGTTGTTTATTTTATATGTTTAATAGATTATATATGTATGTTAAATGACTTAAAGACTATAAAATTAAAGTAATTTTGTAACATAATGAAGTGTCTTATTAGAGGAGATGAGGCTTTTATTTGGTGTTGCACAGTCACTTGTTTGGCTCGTTTTCTTTCCGTATTCACCATCAACATAAGCTTTAAAAAATATCGTTAATATTGTTTTTTAAAAAGAAATTAACAAATTAAGTTTACATTCTAGAATATCTTGATATTAACTATGGTATATATATATATATAAATAATTATTTATAAATCAACCTGGATATTGTGAAATATTTGAAAATAAATATTTTTAAACATATGTATTGTTATTCTGAGCAAACTGTTTACATAGAAAATGATTAATGTACTGGACTGTTTCTCAACTGTGTGTTCTTATTGCAAAAAGCCTTTTCATCTTTATAGCGTTAATCTATGAAAAAGGTTTGGCAGCGGTACTTCTATACAATATTGTGCAACAAGGTTCAACACTTCTCTCACACAGCAGAGGGCCGCCCATATGAGCCACTGTCACACCTTCCTGTGATTTCATTTTCACACTGATTAATTTAATGTCAGCCATCCAAAATTTTTTTTTTTTTTTTTTTTTTTTTTAAATCGATTGGCTTCTCAAAACAACAAGTCCACGGGGATGGTTTGCTGCTTCGAGGAGTTAAAACTTGCTGCGTTTCGTAAGCTGACACCTACTTTGTAACCCAAGCAATCTGTCAGTCGCAGTAAATACACAGAATTCTGATGGTCATAAAATATGCAGTTTCATGTATTTCAGCATTTTAATCTTCCTCTCTTCAAAAGCATTGTTTAAAGAATGATGTGACATTTACTGTACATGTGTAAACGGGTAATCTGAGTATTTACACAAAGGTTTTGGACCTTTGCTCTTTCAATCCAAAATGACATTTCAATGACATGATTAAAGTGTGCTGCTGATCTTAATTGAGAGAAACCTCCGTCACTCTGTACACCTTGTTGATCAGGACTTCCATCTCGTCTCCACCCAGACTGCAAAGGTCCAGGACGCACACCACGTGCGTGTCCTCCAGTTCAGCGGCAGTCGCCAAGACCTCCTCTGCAAGACAAACATCTTGGCTGTCACGTTGATTTCTGAAATACGCTGCTGTGTATTAGTGATAAAAAGATCTTCAGGTCAAGGCTGAACTGAACAGGTTTGGGTCCTCTCCTCCTTCCACCAGTGTGTTTGCTACCTGGCTCGGGAAGCGCCGATTCGCTGTTGCTGTCGGCGTCACCGAGCGGACAGAGGAAGCCCGACGAGAGGCAGGACAGCATGGTGTTGCCGTGGGGATCCTGAGGAAGACCGACAGCCCGGGGCTCGTCTGAGCTCACAACCGGCAAATATGCAGCATCCACGGCTATCTGCTTGTTTATGCCTGTCAGGAAAGTTCAAACAAAAAGGAGATTGGCAAACTGATTTTGATGTTTAAAACACCACAGATCAAAGAGTAATTCTGAGGATAAATCATTACCTAATATTGTTACTTGGTAGTATCCTGGACACACCACAGGAACAATGACGTCTGCGTTCTGCTCCACCGTCCACCGCGTCGGTTGGAGGTTACTTTGCCGCAGGAGGACGTTCTTTTCGTCGAACGTGAACCTCCGAGACACGCTGTCCCGGTACAGACCGCCTCGGACCAGATGTTCGGACACTTCTCGTCGTTGCGTCAGCCAACTGCTGCTCTCCCAAGATAGTACATCGGCGTCTGATGGAAACAAAAGGTGTTAAAGCAGTATCAGCTACATGTTAGGTACACCGCGGTGGAGCTCTGGCTCCTGTAACACACCTGGATCTTGATTTTGCAGCTGTTGGCAGCATTCCACATCCTGAGCCTCCTCAGATCCAGAGTCACTCTCTTCTTCTTCTGTGTCTTTATGTCTCCTGTAGGAGCAGAAACAGATGAGCTCAGAATCCTTAAACTGGATTCCTGATGACTACTACCAGCTGGAGCTTAGGTACCTTTTCGCAGACTCACTGACACGATTCAAAGAGGACTGCGTGGCTTTTCTGGAAAAAAAAAGTTGATATTTTAAATTCTCCATGATGTGTTTGCTCCTTTCTAGCCACAAAAGTACAATTATTGATTCACTATCAAGCTCACAAATCTGTTGGTCAGGAGTCAAATCGTACCTTGTTTGAACTCTTCTTTTCCTTGCTGAGATTTTCTCAGGAGAGGCAGATGTTGAACTGGCCGCCAAAGTTTGCTCAGCTGTTGAGGGATGGTTGTGAGCGTCAGTAGAAGCATCTCGCACCTGCATAAAATCAGTTGACTTATTTTTCATGTTTTACAACTAAAAAACTGAGTCGGTTGGAACGAATGCTTTGAAATAACGTCAGTTACCTCTTTCTCTTGTGTTCCCTGAGACTCTGTGGTCTTTGGGCCTTTCATGTACCGCACTGCTGTGATCTGTCCTTGAATTGCAACTTTTTTATGTTCCCTATATTGCAGAGTCTCCAACTCCTTCTTCAAGTCAGCCGCAGCAACCAGAGGAGCTTGAGCTGCAGACGGAGCAGAGAGGTTTTAAAATAACAAAAAGGTGGTACGGTGCACTAGACTCAACCTTACAGGACAAACCAATGTCTATAAGTAAGTAGTCTATTAATTAATTAATAGTCGTCTTATGGGAAACTTGAAAGAATAGCTTTTACAATTTTAAATAAAGATGCAGTAACAATTAACTCCCTGCAAGTAAGATGCAGAGCGCAGGTGCAAAGGATTTATCTGGACTGTACAGTGGGCTGGCAGAACTGCAGGAAAACGCTGACCCAGTTTCTATTTTATTCCTGCCTCCCACAAGAGAACAGAGTGAATCACATTATGGTTCAGTACTGGAGAGGACTTCATCATTTCATGCCCTGAAATTATAAAAACAAATTTTTTGTATTTATTAAAAAAATATTCTGGGGCTAATCGGTGTATTCTGAGATAGAGGCCATGTTGTAAAAACAAAATCTTAAAAAATTCTATGTTTATTTTCCTCACTTGAGACGTCCACCATTGACTGGATGAATTTCCCAGGGGGCCGAGGGTAGCAGTAATGACCACCAACAGCAGTCTTCTGGAGGACATCGTTGTCCTTCAGAGTTTTGGTCCACTGGATGAAGCTTTTCACTCTGGGGTCACTCACATACGACTGACCTTTGTGGTGGCCTGCCGATGGAGACGGAGGACATAGTGACCGACGCCGTCACCACACACGTGTTATCAGGTACTTATAGCTGCAGCTGTGCTCACCTGTGATGTATGTCTCGGTCTCGCAGCTGCTGGTAAGGTAGGGCAACGAGCCTTCCACCTGACAAACCCTCATCTGAGTGCACACCAGGTAGGTCACTGTGGCAGAGAAGACGACGCATTGAGAAGGGTTTATGGAAATGCTTACAAGTGCGGCAAGCAGAGCTGTCGGATAGGAACCGATACCATTGATGACTTACTCGGGCATATACGACTGAAGACTTCCGGCTGGGAAGAGGAAAAAACCTCCAGGATAAAAGGACGCTCAGACGTTCCATCCACCGCGTGGATCCACCGGTAAGTCCAGTATTTTTCTGGACCTAAAAGGTGAACATTAAAATATAAAAAAGGGAAATCAGCAGCTTCACTTCAGTTTTAAAACTACTAATTACCAGTTTATAGATAGTGAACATTTTTTACCCTTGTTCCCTATACTCTTGACTCTTTCAACACGACCAACAAACGTCACCAAACCGATGACATCACACGTAGAATTGTTGGATAAGTTTTCCAACTCTGACCTGCAAGATACATAAAAACCATGAGGCACTTTTCTTTTAACAAAACTGTAATCGGTTTGTCTTTTGTGCATAAACCACAACAGTAAATAACGGCACAGCGTGCATCGTGTTAGATAATGATGAAATGTTAAACTTGAGATTGATGCCTGTTCATTACCTGGTGGTGAATTGGTAGGAAACCTCGGGCAACCCCCACTGAGGCAGCACACTCTTTGGTGAGACCACGGTGATGACTGAAGTAGGGTTGCGAGGGTTCAGGCAGATTTCTTTGAAAAATGCATATGGAGATATTACATTAACGCCAGTGGTTCAGCCCTTTCAGACAAACCCTCCTAAACAAATCTGTACATACCTACAGAGTCAAACGTCTTCATTCTGTGGTGGTCCATTTGCGGGTGTGATCGGTTTGAATAACTCTGCTTCAGGGAGTAGTTTTGGACATACAACACGGTGCCTACGCTCAGCCTCTGGTAGAACTCTGGGCAGAGTTCGTTCCAAAGCACGAGGGACATTGTCCCACTCTGGTCAGCCACTTCAAAGTAGGCCTGGAATATGACAGAGAACAAGGGGAAAAAACAAGTGAGACTACACACATCTTGTTACCGCGGCTCCAAATTCTTAGGAAGTTCAAACTCACCAGGTATGGATAATCAATCTTGAGGCCAAACTTCCCATAATAGCGTAATCTAGATTTGTGTATTATCTTCACGAGGAGAGGGAGAGGTTTCCATGTATTTCTTAAGCAGGACTCCAGACTACACAGCAGAGTAATCTT
This sequence comes from Cebidichthys violaceus, assembly GCF_023349555.1. Taxonomy (NCBI): domain Eukaryota; kingdom Metazoa; phylum Chordata; class Actinopteri; order Perciformes; family Stichaeidae; genus Cebidichthys; species Cebidichthys violaceus. The sequence continues at coordinate 11,358,373 of NW_027176373.1, forward strand.
GGACACTGTTAAAAAAGAAGACATTGAGGACAACACATCTTCAGGATTTTCTCTGCAAGTTAATGGCCAAACGTCATGCAAAATAAATCTTAAATACATTTTGTAAGGAGAAGCAATTGAATGACTGATGTGCCAGCTTTAGCACAAATATTCTAGACAACAAATATTTTTTTGGCGTAAGACTACATCTTGTCTAGGATTGTGGGTACTGTAATAAAACAAAGCAGTTTGAAGACATCACTTTGTGTTTTCGGGAACTGTGATGAGCATTTCCACTAATTTGTTGTGTTGCCAGGAGATAAATAAATAAAAATAGATTAAAAAATGAATGATAATACTTGTTAGTTGCAGCTATGTATCATATCCAACTTGTTAAGTCCTCAAAATTGTCTTGTGCATACAAAATATTGCCATAATAGGAAACATTGGTCTGACATGTAAAAGACAAAGTGTGAATGTGAGCCATGTAAACAGATCAATGAGTGACAGACGGGTCATCGGAGTGTCTCACCGTCCAACACCGTGGCGGATGGGGGAGACCCGGAGGTCCAGGTGTCCCCCTCTGGGTCGTCGTTGTTCCACAGAGACAGGTAATGTTTGCGGCTCACCTGGAGAGGAACGTCGCTTTGCAGCAGCACGCTCCTCTCCATGCCGTGTTTGACCAACATGGGCAGTGAACCGACGTCCTTCACGCCGGACAGGAGCACGGACCTCTCCGCACCACACGTGAGCTTTTCGATGCACATGTAACCGTGTCCCAGCCTCCTCTCGTTGTAAACGAAAGAGCACTGCGTGATGTCGACGTCGGCCCCAGTCCTCAGGGTGTTTGAGTGCACCAGGTGATTTAAACTCGGGTGCACGAAGCATTTGGCTCGCCAGACTCCGTCGGTGACCGTCACGTCGTAGCTGTAGCTGTCGAGCTGCTGCTGCTGCCCGTCGGTTTGCTCGGATAAGTACCGCTGAAGTGCGATGACAGCGACAGGAGCCGCCGCCTCCTCGGTGTTAACTTTCAGACACTGTGAGGAGGATAACCGCTCCAACGTCCGCTGCAGGAAAGACGCTACAGGAAGATCAGCGACCGTCGAAGAACAAGAAGAGGTGTCCTCCATTATGGACAGGTAGCGTTAAATCAAGTCATCAAGTTAGCTGTCAGAGAGCGAAGGTAGCTGCTGTCACCAGACTATCTCATGTTAGCTTGTTGGCTAACGTAAGCTAGCTTCTGTCCTACACGCTTTTAAACATACGCGGGTTAATTAGTGGCATATGAGTGAATGTAGCGTAGACGTCTCTTACTGCAGTTACTTTACCAGACAATGATCAATATCTGTCGGTCTCGGATAGAAGTTAGCTACTTGGCTAACGAAGTTACCGTTACTTCTGGCTAACGTTACAAACAACGCGGGTGCTGTTTGATTGCGTCACTATTTGCCTCGAACAAAGCAAAAACTACGCTAAATGAAAGAAATAGTTAAAATACTGTATTTCCATGTCCAACGTCACCATGCCGATTTTTTTTTAAGTCTGAGCTAAAAGCTAGCCGGCTAACGTAAACAGGAAGTGCATGACGTTATTTTTAAATTCCGCGCTGAGCCGGACCTGACCTGATGTCATCAATGCGACGAGTGAGTCGTTGGGCGACTGGATTGTTAGTTGTAACAATCTAGAAGTTATGCACTTTTTTAAATTGATATATTCACGCTATATATTTGTCTGAGGGCCACAAAAAAGTGGCAAAATGCTGTTTTGGGCTGCCAGTCGCTCAGATATGATGCAAACAATGTTTTAGTCAAAAGTACAATGTTTACTTGTAAAAAGTACAATATTTACCTCTGAGATGTAGTAACAAGTTATTTACCTCTTTAGACATCAACCAGGTAACATTTTTAGAGGCTCCCTGTTTTTCTTTTAAAAGGTAAACAGGATTTCTTTATTTCACAACTGGACTTTTTTCCATCACAGTGAAGCGGCGTTTCACAAACTATACTTTTTTTTAAATTTAAAACACACTTCATACCTATTTAATACCCATTAACTACTCCGTGTCAGCCCATTGATTCGTTAGATCAGGTCACATGCTGCTTTAGGCTCCTCCTCGTTAGTATAGTGGACATCTCCGCCTGTCACACGGAGGCGGAAGACTGGGGTTCAATTCCCCGACGGGGAGTAATACTTATTTTCTTTTTGTTGTATTTTTACTACTTTTTTTTTAATGTATTTTCATGTTTTTTTAAGAAAATAATCTGTCTGCTAAGCCTGTGGTGAAAACTGACAGGAGATTAAAGCTGGAGTTACAGACCTGCTTTAGCTGATTGTTGCTCTTTTCCAAGCTTAATCCCCGAAACGATGCCTCAACTCCGCCTACATGCTGCTCAAACGCTGTGCATGTTTGAAAGCATATACCTGTGTGAGCAGCTTTTCTCTGTGATGAAGATGAACAAAAACCCACAGGAGTCGTCTCACTGATGCACACCTTCACTCCAACTTGAGGGTTTCCACATCAGTCTTCAGTGTAGTGAAATGCTATCTATGAATCAACTAAATGGATATGAGGTATTTACAGTTGTGTTCAAAATAATAGCAGTCCCACATCACTAGCAAGATAAATCACTGTTTTTGTTAGAATTTCAACTTCTACACTGCAAGTAAGTTTCTAGAAGGTTTAGTAAAGGTATAGAAAACCAACAGGCATGACGTGCATGCTGCTGATTCTGTGAAACTGAATAATTTACTGAAAGGGGCGTGTTAAAAAAAATAGCAGTGCTGAGTTCAATTAGTGAGGTTATTGATTATGTGAACAAAATAGGTGTTAAATAGGTGGCCCTTATTTAAGGATCAAGGCAACTGACGCTGCATATGCTGGCTGTGCATTTGTCCTTGAAAAACAGAGTAAAATGGGTCGTTCAAGACACTGTTCAGAAGAAGAGCGTTCTTTGATTAAGAAATTAATAAAAGAGGGGAAAACCTATAAAGAAGTGCAGAAAATGATAGGCTGTTCAGCTAAAATTATATCAAACGCTTTAAAATGGCAGCCAAAACCAGAAAGGCGAGGAAGAAAAAGAAAAACGACTATTCGAATGGATCGGAGAATAACCAAAATGGCAAAGGCTCAGCCAATGATCAGCTCCAGGAGGATCAAAGAAGATCTAAGATTGCCTGTGAGTACTGTAACAATCAGACGACGTCTATGTGAAGCCAAGCTACCAGCAAGAAGCCCCCGCAAAGTCCCATTGTTAAAAAAAATACATGTGCTGAAGCGGTTACAATATGCCAAAGAACACATTGACTGGCCTAAAAAGAAATGGCGTAATATTTTGTGGACTGATGAGAGTAAGATTGTTCTTTTTGGGTCTAAGGGCCACAGACAGTTTGTCAGACGTCCTGCAAACACTGAATTCAAGCCACAATACACAGTGAAGACGGTGAAGCATGGTGGTGTAGCATCATGATATGGGGATGTTTCTCGTACTATGGTGTTGGTCCTATTTATCGCATACCAGGGATCATGGATCAGTTTGAGTACATCAGAATACTGGAAGAAGTCATGTTGCTGTATGCTGAAGAGGAACAAGACAATGACCCCAAACACACCAGCAAGCGAGCAAAATCATGATTCCAGACAAACAGAATTCAAGTAATGGAGTGGCTAGCACAATCCCCGGACCTTAATCCCATAGAAAACTTGTGGGCTGACATAAAAAATGCTGTTCATGAGGCAAAACCAAGAAATGCAGAGGAATTGTGGAACAATTGTCCTGGGCTGCAATACCTGTTGACCGGTGCCAGAAGTTGGTCGACTCCATGTGCCACAGATGTGAAGCAGTTATCAGAAACCGTGGTTATGCAACTAAATATTAGTTTATGATTCTCAGGAAAATTGAATCTTCAAGCATTTCTTAGTTTATACAGTACATTTTTGAGTTTGTAAAGAAAGATGTCAACACTGCTATTTTTTTTAACATTATATTTCTTGACTTTCCGTAAAATATTATAAAATTCAATTACTTTTTCCAATTTTCTTGCTTTGAAATAGAATGTGCAGTGTCCCCAATGCATTTGTGTTCATTAAAATACAATTTATTTGAAGAATTTTGAGGTTTACTCACCTTTTTAAACACACTGCTATTATTATGAACATAACTGTATGTGTGACTTTCAGTGGTGGAAGAAGTATTCAGATCATTTACTTAAGTTAAAGCAGCAAGTACTCTACAAGTAAAAGAAGTCCTGTATTCAAAACCTTAAGTAAACGTGTGAGTATTCTCAGCAAAATGTACTTAAAGTATCAAAAGTAAAAGTACTCATTCTGCAAAAAATGGCCCCTGTCAGTATTTTACTATGAAATAGTTTATTTATCTTAATAAATATGAATATATTCTCAACACGTAAAGGAACACTCATCCCTTCGGTATTTAGTTTTACTTAAATTAAAGCAACAAGTTTGAGGTCTGTATTTAAAACTTCAATACATGTAAACATGTGTGAGTAATATCAGCAAAAGTAAAATTATTCATTCTTTGTTTTGTACTTAGTTACATTCCACCACTGGTGGCAATTAATAAGATATGACACACAGTAGCCTAATAAACCCTCACAACCTCTAGAAGACGTTCCCTGAGTTCAAACGCTCCGCTACCTCCCCCTACTGGCCTGGACAGACAACAACATCTATTGATCTACTCAAAATGGGCAGAGAGACCACTAATCCCCAAAATAAAGTTGATTTTACGTTCAAATAAAATGCATTAAAAAACATGTATGTAACATTTTTCCAATAACTTAAAAATCCCTAAATACAAGTATACAGCACCAAATATTAATATAAGCGCCCCACATTTATTATACAGCAGGTTTCTTTTTCAGGAGACAGATTCCTGTCCGTGCATGCAGTTGCACACTTGTTGTAGTGGACAATTATATCTGAGGGCTCCAAGTTGTAGTCTTACTGTGTTTCTTTTAAAAAAAAAAAAAATTAAAAAAAATTATAAAGTTGTTGCATTTAGTTTGTTGCATCTGGTTACGTCAATACTGCCTCCACTGTAAATACTGTGTGTACTCTGACAGCTTACATGATGCTAACACTCAATAATCCTGTTGACATCACAGAACGATTGAGCTTTGAAGATTTGCCTCTAAATTCTTGAGATGTTTCATTCCCACGCTACCTCATCTGGTTGAATTTATAAAATTAAAAGAAATGCAACAACACACTTATGTCTAATATATATTCATTGTATGTAGTATGTCATCCGTTGGTAATATTTTATGTTCTAGTTGTTGTTTGGTATATTTATAGGGTAGTGTTGTCTTATAACTGTATATTTACTGTTGCTGTGGATGTAACAATTTCCCAATGTGAGGTCAATAAAGTCCATCTATCTATCTACACATCTTGATGACGACCCCCTATACTCCAAAAAATCACAGGATAGGAGCTGGCAAAGGTAAGAAGGTTTATTTAACCCTACTGTCGTGTTCGTTTCTCCCCCCTTACTTTAGTGTTCCTGGTCAAATTTGACCGGTCTGTTTTCGCTGCTCTTACATAAACACAAAAACCATTAATCATCACCAAATTTTATTTAAAACCTTTTTAAGTTGTAAACAATGTCTCAGACTAGTGGTTTACATGAATAACTGCTGTGAATAGACACTGAAATTGTATCGCTAAATTAAATGAAACTGTTGTAAGGACATTGTTGACCAGAATATAGGCCTCCCGGATTCCGCATCCCACAGACTTTTTGTAGCCTGTAGTTTTCCATCTGATGAATGGACATAATCTAGTGTTTCCCATTCATTTCCTATGGCGGTCACTTTTGACCGGGAACACCATGGGTGTTACAAAGTTGACGAAACCACAAAAAATTCAATGAAAGTGGTCATCAGCAATTTTATATGTTCAAATGTCTAGTGTTGAGGATATCATAAGGTCTTGAGGCAATCGGATGTAAAACACAATATTTATGATTGATTAAAGTTGTAAATCCGTCAGATTTGACCCGAACACGACAGGAGGGTTAAGGAACCGTGGTGGAGTCCAGACCAGGCTCCAAGAAGCTGATGCTGCACGCTCCAGAAGAACAGCAACTAACACGGGAGCTGAAACAGTGACCCGTTTCAGGGTGTGTGAATAGACGGTGTTGAAGAAAGACTGCAAGGTCGATGAACTGACGAGTGGCACGTGTGCAGACTGGGAGAGCCACGCGCGCGCACACACATGCAGGGAGGTGCTGGAGACGCAATCACAAGAAACGTTGGATCTGCAGGGGGCGCGGCCACAGCCGTGACGTGTGGATTGTCATTTCCACGTGCGTGCGATCACCGTGTAACTGTTGATACACGTCACAAGAGCTGTTGTGTTATTGCTGAGTGTCTACTGGACAATTAAAAAGAAGTCTTGGTGAAAAGTGGCAGTTGAGGGCGCGGTGTCACTGCATGCACAGTGAACCTCATGGTGCGTATGATGAAAAATAAACGGCCGTCCTTCTGTCACATATTATGTAACCATCTCTGTTCAAACATCGCTCATACTGCCAATGCCGTAAATTACACCAAAAGATTGTAATTCAGCAGATTTGAAACCTGCGAGAATTTATTCTTGGGCCACTCGGGGGCAGCAACAAAACAGACTATCAACAAAACGTATTATTAAGTTCACTTCAAATATTGATATATACATATATATATAACAGAAGTTGAAAGAGTGAGAGCAAATGGAGACAAGGACTAAATGTGATTAATATCACTTTCCTTTATGTTGTCTACTGATTGATTCAGTCTTCCGTGTAGTTAAATGCTGGATGCTATGGACCAACTAAATTAATGTATGATACATTTATGTGTAACAGACTTCAAAATAAAAATAATTAGATTTTGTTTTTGCATCTATGGGAATTCAAACTTTTTGTGAATGTTTTAGGTTAGTGATGGATGAACAGAGGGTGACAAAGTGAACTTTACAGTATTTTACAATAATATTGTTAGTGTAAATATACAACTGAGTTGCATTGCTTTTACTGTATTTGTAGAACAGCATATGCTGCTACATCAGTCACATTGTACAGTTACAGTGCAGTGCAGTATTTCTACAGCAACATGCTGCTATATCAGTCATTTAATGACATAACTCACTGGGAAGTAACAGTTGTCATTTTGCTATAATTAACTGGAAAAATCTCCCAGCAACTTTCTGAGAAAATAATGCAATAGTAGCCAGTAATTTCCTCTAAACTGGAACCAAACAAAATTTAACAGTTCATACGATTACCGTGAAACTCAATGACAAGCATCGTCGGCCTCGACTACATGACCAAACCGTCTTTCAAAGCTGTTTCGACATCACGTTATGGAATTATGATCCATAATGGATTCCACATATTGATCAGAGGAAGAGGTGGCAGCAGAAAGGCCATACAGCTCCTCATAGATGCCGTTATTGAGCCAGACACCCCGAGAGAAAGCCTTCCACCCCGTCAGCACCTGAGGAGACTGTTTATTTATAGGCATTAATGGATATGTTTAATAAACTCTAATAAAAAAATGTTTTTCACAAATATGGCAGTGTTGGGATTTTATCGGCTTCCTCTGCAAAATTGGAGTTGTATGGCTGTTTATCATCTTAAGAGGCCTGATTGTTGTAGAAGATGCTTGTGACTAAGGAGTTACAAAATGTGAAAAGTTCATCGAATGTATAAAATGAATGCAGCATAAAATGGTAACGTTTAAATGCAATGTATGTAAGTTTGCTTTTGCAACCGCTCTTACCATGTTTCTCAGTAAAGTAAAGTGTGAATCTAACATAAGATCAAGTTACTTTCTAAATCTCTTCAATACACGGTGCATTCATCTTTAAATTCAGCTTATTTACTTTGTGCACCAACACCTCCCTGAAAGCTCCTATTCACCCTATTAGCCCTCATTAGTTTATCATTGAGCAGCAAAGAGGTGTAGCAGGTTGATGTTGGAATCAGTTACCTGCTGTTAAAACCCACTTCTGTTTTCCAGTGTAGAGCTCAGAAACCTCACTGGACAAAAACGGACAACATGATAACAGCAAAATGAAATCGGTGACACGTTTATTAAACATAATAAGGTCTTTAATAGCATGTGACTCAGGAATCATTACAACCCAATCCTTAAACCTGTTAAAGCTCCTCATGTGTCGTATTATAGCCAACAGCTCCATCCACTTGCTCAGGGCACATGAGGAAAATCAACACATAACCCCCCCCCCCCCCCCCCCCCACCCCCCCCCCTTCTCTCTGTCAGTGTGATCAATTTTTCGACTTCCTCCTTTTGGAGTGGCTAGGCTGAATACCAGAACACAGGATATGCTTCGCAGTGCTCTCAGTTTCGCAGCAGCAGCAGCAGCAGCAGCAACCACCGTGAGGACGACACGCTCTGCAGTCAAGATGAGTGCTGGGGATGTGGTCTGCACCGGCTGGCTCATTAAATCCCCTCCGGAGAAGAAATTAAAGAGATTTGTGAGTAGCAGTACACACCGGACACTTGTTTATGTCCTCTGCCAGCAGTAGAAATGCCAGGTTGTGCTGCCGAGCCTTGTCTTGTGTGTGTGTGTGTGTGTGTGTGTGTGTGTGTGTGTGTGTGTGTGTGTGTGTGTGTGTGTGTGTGTGTGTGTGTTACGGTGTGGAATGATGATCTAGGAACATACTGTGGGTTTGTATGCGTTTGTTAAGTTAAACCGAGCTGTAATCCTCTCTCCTTTTACATCTTCTTCCTCGTTTCTACAATGACGCCTTGCTCTCGTGTTCTGGCTTGTGGATGCACTTCATAGTTACAACAATAACAATAACAATATGTCACATACTGCAGATGTGCTTCAGGCAACATAGAAATGATTCCTACAACAAGTATATGTAATTGCTTACACAGACAGCAGTGTTTTGTGGTTTGTGGTTGTTGGGGGGGGGGGGGTCATGTGACAATGCTGGGCTGGCCACTCTGTGTATGTGTGTTTGTGTGATGAGCGTGTGCATTGTGAAACATGGGAAGTAATGTCAGTCAGACAGACTTAGGTGACAAGCAGAAATAGTCCAGCTTTATGACGGCTGTTTGCACTTCCTCTGTACCAATGGAGGAGGAGGAGGAGGAGGAGGAGGGCAATTTGTCAACACCAGAGCAGGGCCGGGTGGGTGGGAGGTGTGCATTGATGGGGTCTCGGGGCAGTAAATAGAAACTTATTTTAGCACACTATGCAAATCCTGTAGATACCAGAGAACAAAGTAAATACATGTTTTTCAGAGTGTTGTCTGGGCAGGCACACTATCTGACTCAGTATTCAAATGTCGAGCGCATGCTATCAAATTATCACGGGACAAACGTACGCTGCTGCTCTATGGCATCCTCAAGTGAAATGAAGATCTTCACACAGCATTAACTTTAAAGAAAACAACGTAGAGTGTCTTGTTGATGTTCTCAAAGGGGACTTGTTTGGTTGCTGGATTTGTCTGCAGCTTCCACCTTGTGTAGAAACAGAAGCATCCACAACACTACATTTCACCTCACTGTGGTGAAGTTGGTCCTTACTCACAAGAGACAAACGTACATTATTGTCACTGCCACCTTTGAGGACATATATTAATTAATAAATAAGTCCATAATCTTGAAATATTGAAAGAAAATATTGCAAATCTTATTAATTAGATGCTGTATACAAACATCTAATATCTCATGCTAAGTACTGTTGTTACCATCATTTCAAGACTTTTGAGAATGGATATAGTACCTCTAAATGCAAAGGCCCTTTTCTCTGATAATCAAATCAATGATGGATGAATTCCATTTAGCTGCTTCAGTTTCAGGGTCCTGGTGTTGTTCATTCTGGCTCACTGTCACTCTGTCACGAGTCTGGAATAGAACAGACCTGTGCTTTTGCTTCTATGACTAGTCAAGATGTGTGCTATGAAAAAGAGTGTTGAGAATATAATGAATGTTAATTTTTGACATTGGGGAAAAAACCCCATCTGAACTCAAAATCCACTTCACGGTCCTCCTGTGCATTACAATTGCTCAGTTGCCACCAGCACTGACCACCTACTTAGATCACAACTAATGACAACTAATCAAACTTCATCTGCAGAGGAAGACCATGAGATGTGGTTAAAAGCTCTGGAAGAAACTAGTCTTTAGCTTGTTGTTTTTGATGTCCTGGCTGTCATCGTGTTAAACATGCATGGTATCCACAGTGGGTGAAAATGTGGGAGTTGGCCTGCAGGTAACAGAAAGAAAAGATAAGAAGTTGACTTAAATGAAAACAGTGAAACCTCCTGAAGTTCTCCGCTTGTGGATGTGGATCCGCTTCTACTTTCACTATATTTCCAAAACTCATTATTCAGAGCTCAAACTTTCCATGTTCAAAACACCTATAGGATAAAATAACCATCTGTCTAGTTACGATTTCCTCTTAAACTTGGCAGTGTTTTTCGCGGTAAGTGTGGCGTGTCTAACCATTTCCTGGTATAAACACATTTTACCAACTGACTTGTGCAGGAGCGGATTACCCACACGCAGAACAAAGAGAAAGTTTTGTTTTAAGTTCACACCACACAATTAGCAGGCGAGGCTCCACCCCGACAATGCACACAGTGCCACAAAGCCAAGAGAGGAAATATACATCCAGCATTACTACCCTTATGATTTGTTTTATTATGAAATATGACACCGACACGACTGGGGGGAAGACTGGCACTCTGTATGCAAAGAGGGCTCAGACATTAACATATTACAAATAGACCTCAGGAACTATAAATACCTGTTAAGTTTCAGTATTATGTTTTCAGTAAGTCCTCAGTGAAAAGGACTGACCAAGTATAAATACCTCTTTCAGTGTGTTAAGACATTTTCTGCTAAATACAACTTCCTCTTCTCTGTACTGCTGGGAAATTTGAGTTGAGGTTCCGCTTACTGACCAAATCAAAAGCCAAAAAAACTGTTTAAAGTTTGCTGTCGTGAGCAGGAGCTGTGAACTTATTCCTAAGACTGGTCGTGACTAATGAGATGGTGGTGGAGGGGAGGGGGGGGGGGGGGGGGGGGGGACTTTTAGAACTATGCAGTACTGTGAATAATACTGCACAGGATAAAGTTAAAACTCCATGATGAACCTTTTACTCCCTTTTTCTCCTGCAGGCATGGAGGAAACGCTGGTTTGTGCTTCGAAGAGGCCGAATGTGCGGCAATCCTGATGTGCTGGAGTACTACCAAAGTAATAACTCCAAAAAGCCGATCCGCACCATCGACCTGAGAGAGTGTGAGGTCGAAATGCTGAACGGGCAGCTCAGGATAAAGCGAGACTTCCATGGGAAGCACCTCTTTGTGGTCAAGACCTCATTTCGTGTTTTTTACCTGGTGGCCAAAACGGAGGAGGAGATGAACAGCTGGATCAGTAACATCAGTCAAATTTGTCATTTTGGGAGCATGGAGGATGCAGGTAAATACACACCACTACTACTACCACTACTACTACTACTACTACTACTAGTACTACTACTACTACTGCTACTACTACTGCTGGTCCAGAAGAAATTGGTGTCACTTGACCCCACGCAGGAAGTGGCGGACTGAGAATAAAACTTTAGAAAGAGGTCAAAACAAACTGTTTATTTGGTGCTGTGTTTCAATTTCAATTTATTTTGCCGCAAAATGCCCAAAGTTGAGCTTTAAATGACAATTTGTACATTTGCCGTACTCACAGGTTGAGTTTTCATGCTTTGTCAAACCTAAAGTACTTCATTCTTTATTTTAATGGAGTTCCCAAACAGTCCAAAGATTTTTGGGAACATTGATAAAATTACACAAAAAACATATTTCCACGGTGTTCTGCATTATTTTTGGTTTCTGTGGTATAGTGAAGCGTTTTTATTTACATTTTATAAAACAAAAACGAGGGGAAATTTCAGGGTAACATCGAGATTTAAATAAGTCATTTACCATCTATCTGAAGGATCCACACTTGAGGTTGGAGTGGCAAACTTCAAAAACATTTTATTAGCTGAGCAGTCAGTTTTAGCACCGTTGTGCTTGATACAGAGCTGTGGACTTTTCAGATAAATTTCTCTATAAGTGAGCTCCTAAAACCACACACACAATCTCACGTCATCACACTGTGGTTAACACCATTTGATGCAAATCATTCTCGGTCTTCTTTCTGCAGCAACAACAAGTAGATGCTGCTTTATCTTAAAATGTTTGAAATGAAATATAGAGATATTGTAACTACATGTTTTCACACAACTCCTCATGAATGGAAGTTAATTCAGATGAGTGCTCAGGTCAAGCAAAGTGCAGTGTTTAATGATTCCAGCTGTTAAAAAAATGTTGTAGCTGCTCCTTGCCTGTCACGCAGCCTGATGTTGCTGCTGTATTAGAGGAGATAACCGCAGATCAACAGCGAGCCGAGGTCCCATTCAAATTAACAGATTAATAATGACATGTTTTTATCATTTCCCTTAACATGCTGAATCATCTTTCTATCACTTTTAAAGCCTTTAATTAACCCATGACCACTGTATTCTTATGGCGTTGACAATTATTTCTACATTCAAACTTCTCCTGCTGACACATCTAGACTCTATCAATCTATTGTCAGAGCGATGCTGCTGTGACCTTTGCTCTACTGTGATATTTGGTGAGGAAATGTAGAGACGTGTCTGTTAGAACACTGAACCTCTGTGTGAGCGAGATAGAGCAATGTGGCTGATATGCTGCCCTGCACATTACCGTAAATCTTGTGTGCTCTCAGAAAACACACACACACACACACACACAAAAAGTGGTCGATTATGATGCAAAATTAGATTCCACACACTAAACACTCCAGTTTTTGTTGAACTGTAGAATAATGTTATGTAGTTTTACATTTTTCTTTTCTTTTTTTAAAGTAGGACTGCCTGGACCTCAAAACACTTCTGTGCCGTAGTGCTTCATAATTTTTGCAGAATAGTTTAAAAGGTTGTTCTGCACCCACAAGAGAACACAAACCTCTTAAGAGTAGCAAATGTTTTATGAGAACATGCAAGACTTTGGTTTCTTTTTTTCTCCCCCCTCCACATGGTTTCGCAGGGAGAGCCTTGACTCGGCGGCCTTGAGTGAAATGGAATGAAACAAATTTCTGAACGAGAGCCAATCTGACTAAAAGACTGGAGGATGTATAAACAAAAGAGGCAACAGGTCTCTACTTTCAAGGTGCCTTGCAAAAAAAAAAAAAAGTACCATTCCTCTTTTCAAATTCACCTGCTGCATTTACGGTATATTGTAAATTTGAGTGCAGACTGGTAAAAAACCTGCATGTGTGTTTGCTTACAGTTTGCACCCTTTAGCCAGGCCTTGGTGTCAGCATGATGGCAGTTTTCTTATCACTCCTGAGTAACGTTTTTCAGTAAACTCCATGCTCTCTGCTCTGCTTGTTCTCAACAGAGAGCTCAGAAGAAGGCTTTCCTCACACCCCTATATCAACTCACCCATCCCCCAACAGCTCTGACCGACTGTCTTTATCAAGCCAACCAGATTCAGGTCACCCGCTGGACTACCTCTTCCTCTCGCAGTGTGAGACGGGGAGTGTAAGCACTAGTAGGTATGTACAATCTGTAAAAACCTTTGACACAAGACGAAATGACGGCAGTAGTTTAATGTTTAACAAATGCAATGCCCCCCCCCCTCTCATGTATGTAGACATGACAGCTTTTCAAACTCTGAGATCTCTCTGGAGCAGAAGTCATCAGACGAAGGCATCAAGGACTTTGTCCCCTCGCCTCTTTACCCCGATTCCTCATCATCCTCCGTTTTTCATGCCAGCCCCAGCCCGTCTCTTCTCCTCCACGGAAGGTTGACTAACCCCCCCTTCAGTGCTCCGTGCCCCTCCATGGCTCTGCCGTCATCCTCTTCCTCTCCACTACGTCACTGTGCCACAAGTGTCTTCCCGTTTGACAAACCTTATTCCCCTGCGTCGTGCGAGGCCACGAGTGACAGACAAACGCCACCTCCGCTGCCACCCAAGTCTAATCTCCTGTCAGAGCAGCTGACTGATGATGGATCTCACAGGCCGAGGGCAACGAGTGCACAGCATTTCTCAAACCACGCTGCGTTATTCCTCCGGAGGACCTCTTTGTCAAGCCTGGACCATTTCAGAATAGGTATGTCCTCAGTTAGAAAGCAGTCTCACAGTATGCATCATGATACAAAAACTGGGCTAAACAAAATGAATCATAATCCTGGTTTTCATATTGACAATAGCTGAATGTAAGAGCTGAGAACGTAAACTAATGTCATTTTCCAATCATACATCTTTTTCTTTTTAGCAAATGCCGATAGCAGAGCAATGAGGAACAGGAGGCAGAGTCTTAATCTGGTAAGAGAATCATCAACAGCAGAAAAAAAAAAATTAAGATGAAGAAAACCTCACGCTTATGGAGTAGCTTGACATTTTTGGTAATATGCTTATCTGTTTTCTTGCACAGAGTTAGATTAGAACATTGTTACCACTCTCACCACTATGTGGTGTGCAGCCAGGTGACAGTTAGCTTAGCTTAGCACAAAGACTGCAAACAGTATATAGGTTGTTTAATCTGTAAAACGGCCACAGTAGCTTCCTGGAATTTCTGCTGTTGATATTCGCTACAGCCAGGATATGGTTCGCTTAGCCGACCATACCTGGAGTCTTCGCTTCACAACGGTTCCAGGAAGTCTCTGCCATAGGATGACAAAACATAACCACCCACAACGTGTCAATTTTAAGCTTTGTTTTTTTACGTAATAAACATACAAGATATACTTGTGTTAATTAGTGAAGGCAGTAGATAAAGTTTCCATTGGACAAAGCCAGGCTAGCTGTTTACCCTTGTTTGTGCTAAGCTAAGCTTGCTAGCTGCTTGCTGTAGCTTCATATTTACCATACAGACATATAGTGGTAACGATATCCGCATCTAACTCATTAATATGTCGTACTATTATTTTTAAAAAGTAATGTAGGATTGGAAAATTTACAACTTTAGCACCCAGAGGGGAAGTATGATTTCTCTATGAATAAAAACGTATGCCGTCAGAATAATTTGAAAGATGCGCTCAGCACATATAGATTCTACAGACAGTGGCCTTAACAAACCTGTACCAAAATGACAAGAGAGTGAACTTGTCTGACATCATGAGACTTTGTCTTTCAGCAGCCTTGTTTAAATACCACACGGGTTCAAAGCTACCAGGACGAGTCGTACGTCCCCATGGCTTCCCCGACTGCCTCTGTTACCCCCACTGAATGTGATGGCTACATCCCCATGAGCCCCAGGACGCTCGGTTTCCCCAACACAAACTGCAATGCTGAGTCCTCCCCGACTCTCGGTTCACTAACGTGCCAAACTGGAGATCTTGCGCCGCCTCCTGTTCACCGGCATCTCAAGCCTCGCCTGAGGAGAGGTGAGAGTCCCAAGAGCCCCGATTGGTTCATGTTACATGTCTGGACATTGTGTGGAAAACTGAGCTTTTATTTCTACTCAGTTAATCAGCTGGGCGTACTCATGATGTTTTTGACTATATGATCTTTGCTGCACTTTAAACAGGGTTTACAAATGTATAAAATGATTGGAAATACTGAAAATTCTATAGTCATTTGTATGGATGTGCTAATGAAATGTCAATGCAGGATTCGTGCAGATATCAGATACACAGATTTTTCCACACAATGATCTTTACCCGTCACCGTTTGAAAGCGGGGCTTTCCGTGGCATGTTGGGGAATTACAACCAATCCAGTAATTTTGCCCTTTTCTGGGTTCACAGCTCGACCTCCGCCTCTTGACTTGAGAGGCCTCTCTACAATCACAGAGTGTCCCACTCATCTTCCTTTGAGCAGAGCAATGAATGAATCCTGGTGAGAGAGAAAAAGTCTCTTCATCCTCAAATTGTCATAGCAGGTTCCAGTCATGTGGGTTAGGGTTACAGCTAAACAGTAATGTTCTGCTTCTCAGTTTCTCTTTCTAGAATTTCATATCTAGTTGCTAATCCGACATTCTTCCTATTTTTTGTGTTATAGTAGCTTTTCAGCAAACTGTTTACCCCTTGAAAGAAGACTTGAGAACGGGGACAATCCAAGAGATGAAGACACAAGCTGCACTGCAATGGTAACGTTTTACAGCCGTGGCAACACCTTTTAAACCATGGATATGTCACTGACTTCATTAATGATGCTTACCTTTCTCTGTAGTAGAGACTGAAAGAGGCTTTTCACATACATATCTGTGTTTGTTTTAATGCACTAAAAATATATTCAGGAATATGACACAATCTGGCATTCATGGCATGAAGATGGATTTTATTTTCCTTAGTTAAACATCTAAACATTATTGATAATAATTGATTGGAAGTAGCTCTGATGGTAATATATTTTTATGGTGTGGCTCACTCAGTCAGCCCACCTTTTCTCGTCCTTGTACATAAACATAATGAATCATCCACTTTTCACTTTCCCTCACAAAATGTAAATCTAAGTGTGATCACATTATGATAATATTGCAGTGGTTGGGCAGATCCGCTGTCTAAACACAGCAATAACAAAGTGTTTTAATATCCATCATGTGGGCAGAAATCTTTAATTCACTGTTGACTTTAATATCAAAAGCCAAAATTAATTTCCAGGTAATTCTAGATGTCACTCTACTTACTAGTTTTTATTTTACAGAATAGTAAAAAAAGAATTAAATCTTACAGTCTTACAATTACAGGACCATGTTTGAGTGTAAAAATGTGCTTGAATCCCCACACAGCTAAGAATGTGGGTGTGGAAAGTGACCGTGTGTTTCTGAAATGTTATGCTCAGCAAACTGTAATCGCACTGGGGGACCTTCTAGGGAGTGAGCATTTGACAGTGTGATGTTGCACAAGGCTGCTTCTGGAAATGCTGTATATTTAATTGATTATTCCTGGAATAAAGTCAGAGAAGAGTCAAGAGTAAAAGCACATTAGTCACGTATCTCTTGTTGTACGAAAACATACTGACAGACAAGTGGATGCACTCTGGACACAAGTGGTTTCCCTAAACTCGATCAGTCTAAGGCCACCGTTTTTACGTAATTATTGATGTTGCAGAACATATGAACATATCTTATAGGTGTATCTGATCCTTTTACCTGGGAACAGTGATGGTTCAGTAAGGTCTTTATTTAATCCTTTCTCTGACAGGAGTCCAGGCTACCTTTCTGTCTCACCTTTGATGGAGCGGCTCAGCCCTGGACGAGAAGCTCAAACCTTGACTATTTGTCACTAGATTTCAATTCTGCATCCCCCTCTCCTGTACAGAAGGTATGTTCTGATCTGATAAATGACAATATCTTCCTCCTTTAGGTACAGACTCTGACACTGTTGTTGTTACTTACCTACACCACCTAAATGCTACAAGCTTTGGTGTTGCTGAGGGACAGTGACGTGCGTTGAGGTTAGTGGCTGGTGAGGCACTGACACTACATAAGTCAGATTTATAAATATATGGACCCAATAGAGTATCTTAAATCACCATTCAATTGGCAGCTTGCACATTGACTACTGGTTGTTTTTCATATTGCATATCAGCATTATTTACACACACATAGGTAAGGTACATATTTGAGCGCGATCTGCCCCACCAACCTGCTCCACCGGGAGCGTTTCAGAAGCGGAGCGCTCGCGAAAATCTGTGTAACAACTACGGATGTATAAAGAGAACAACAAACAAATAAACGGTTACTTTACCTGTCCGACGTTAAATTGCTGTTGATTTGGTCATATTTCCTTGTTTTTTGAGACATCTTTAAGCTTGGATATATAATCTTATATTTTTGTGGTCAAAGCAAAATATAAGAAGAAGAAGAGAAGTGTAGAAGAAGAGCAACGACAGAACAAGCATAAACCCGACCCGTGGGCTCTCGCACGCTCTCTTTAGTGAGGCAGAGGTAGTGTTTGCCCCTCTGTGCTTTTTTACTGCGGTTTAATGTCAGATCAGCAACACTAAATATGTTCTACACAGACGTGAAATACAGTACCTATTCTATGTAAAGAAAGGACATATAATAAAAGTGTCTACAAATATTACAGTGGTGACAAACAATGAGAAAGCAAAAGGCACGCGCTCAACCCAGTTAGTGAGAGATCGCGCATTCTGAGGTGAGGAACAGCTCGTCGCTGCCTCACCTCACGTGTCTCCTCCACATGTTTGAACAGGACATGCGCTAATTCAGCGATTTTGATTATAAAAATTCTTGAAATGATTGGAATCATACAGAAATTATATTTATAGCACAGATCAGTAGAGAAATATTAATATTTAATTAATATAATTATAATTATAATAATAATATAATTGATATGACAGGATGCCTCACCTGTCATCCCCTGACCGCACGTCCCTGCTGAGGGAAACAAATGCATTCATGAAGTGTCTGAAGTGGAGAGGGAACAGCTAGCGCCACACATGAATGATCTTTGACATTGTAAAAGGAATCTCCTTTAGACTTCAGCTCAGCCAGCCCACACTCAGCAGGGGTGTAGCATTACAGTCACTGCCTACTATTAGCTCCCCTGACCTGTATTATTACTATCTCAATGACCAAGTCAGTGCTCACTCCAAAGGGTAAAAAAAACAACCCGGCAACAACTTGCCTGTAAGCATGTTTTAAGACAGATTTCTTGTGATATCTTTACACAGTTTACCACTACTATTATGGTAATGTAGAATTGCGTGTTGCACAACATCCCTTGCGATGAGAAATCAAATATATGATCCCAAAGAGTTGTACATCAAGAGGTCTACAGTACACTTCGGAGCATCAGTAGTTTTAATTAGTGCAACATGAATGTTTGCTTGTACGTGTAAAACAGAACCATGTTCATTTCTGGAAACATTTCACTCACCGTCTCCTCATCTCTCCATGTCCAGCAGAAGCCCTTTCTGTCGGATGAGCACAGAGTAGATTACGTGCGGGTGGACGAGAAGAAGACTCAGGCGCTGCAAAACACAAAAATGGAGTGGACAGATGTCCGGCAGTCAAAAACATAAATGGAACATACATGCAGGAAAAAAAAAATCAGGAACACTTGGTTTAAAGAAGACCAAGAATAACACCGGCGAGGAGGACCAGAAAAAAAATTTAAACGTACTTTGAAACAAAAGTACAAGAGTTGGTAAGCAGTTTGATGCTTGTATATGGGCTGGAAACACAGAATTGCACTGAAAAACGTTTTCTCTCAGTAGATCAGTATTGTAAATAATACCAGATTTTGCACTGTAACTATTTTAACTGTAGCATTACGTTTTACCAAATTTTAAAAAGGGCATCATTTTTCTTCATTGTAAATAAACACGTTAGACTTTCTGTAAATGTATGTATAGTGAATGTGATTGTAAATAAGACAAATATTTTAATGATGACATGTTTTACAGCTTCCTCCTTCTTCTGCTCCTTCTGTGACCCATATTGAAGATGATTTTCACTTGCTTTGGTGCTGTCATTACTCCAAGAGATTCTGGACACAAGTCATAGACATTGTTTCCTGAACAACAAACCTTATTGAGGCTTGAAAATGTTAACTTTGGTCATACTGATTTTAAGAGAGATGACTTTTTTTTGTGACGAGACTTCTAGCTAAATATCACATCCATCAGTCAAAATTCCAATGAGACAAACCATCATTATTTGTTGTCATGAACAACATCAATGTTTTTTGGACATTTTTTAATTTATTATGTTTTGGTTATTTATTTAATTACATGTCTTTTCTCTCTCTGTCTTCCCCCGCCGGCATTTTCTAAGGTCTATGCGCTGTTGAGTATAAATAAAGTTTATATTTTTTTAATTACAATAAAAAACTCTTTCCCTTATTCACAGATGAAACACCAGTCAGCATTTTATTTCCACTACAGCTCAGCAAAGGAAACAGATCCCATCTCATCAAGGTTCCCTTTCCCATATAAGTGTGTAAAACAAAAAGATAAAACCATGGACCAAACAATTGATCTAGATAGATAGATAGAATACCACATGCAGGCAGCAATATATTATTTTACACTTATTCCGGAATGGATAGACATGCATTATGGAGAAGGAACTCTTCATCCTCTATTTGTTTAGAAATAATATTGGCGTCACATTTGTTAAATGTGTTAACATGTTTTTTGATTAAATATCCCTTATTAATATTATTATTATTATTACCATTAATAGTTATATTATTATTGTATTATAAAACACACGTTACACACATAGGTTACACACGTGGTGCGTCACTAGCATGCGCCAAAAGGACGTTCACGAAAGGAGGTTTGGGTAAATTACCTGAGAAGTCGGGAGAGGAAGTCATCATCCGGTATTTAAACCTTAAACGCAAACGGGTTTCTGTCTCGACTCAAATCGGCATGCGTGGCTAAACTAGAGCTATTAATTCAGTCCCGGGTGTAGTTTGACCGCGTATTGATACCACACTGTACCTCGCTGCGATGTGGTTTAGCGTGTCAGGCTCACGTTACAGCCACAGACACTGGTGAGTAACGTTGTTAGCAGACACCTCGGCTAGCTAACGGTGGAAACAAATGAAACCTTACGTGGTGAAAGCTGCTCCGGGGGCCCCGAATCCACCACACGGGAACTAACGTAGCCCGAATTTAAAGTTAGCGTTAGCAGAAACAATGCATTGAAGGGGAACCTCGTCTTCTGGTCGGAAGATACAACGCCAGCTCCGTGCTGCAAGGTCCTGTCTTCAGTTGGTAAGTTTGTTTACATTACGACTCGGTTAGCTCCATCGCGTTATGTGGTGTTGTAGCGTTTAGTTTGGTCTCAAACGAACATTAGGTCTGACTTAATGTGAGCTAACACCGACCATTGTATATGCTAAGGCTCTCATTTATTGTACGTTTCGGAGAATTGTTGAATTGTTTTTTACTGTACAGCTGTAGCATAGTTACATCTGAAGCCTGTTGCTTTATCACCTGGGCTTTTACATCCAAACATAATTCAGGCGCTGTCTTACGGGTTTTATTTGATATGTCTTTAAACTTAAATAGCCTAAATAGTTTGACCTTAGCCCGTCTTTCTCATGCATGCACGTG
This sequence comes from Cebidichthys violaceus, assembly GCF_023349555.1. Classification (NCBI taxonomy): domain Eukaryota; kingdom Metazoa; phylum Chordata; class Actinopteri; order Perciformes; family Stichaeidae; genus Cebidichthys; species Cebidichthys violaceus. The sequence goes on from NW_027176373.1 coordinate 11,379,448, forward strand.
TGTTTAGATATACTTTACTATAAGGTTTAATGTATTGGTTTAATTTAGTTTTATTCTCCCACTAAACAACATATAGACCTCCATAACATACTTGAAGTAATATAATAATAATAATAATAACAATACAAAGACATAGGGAATGTATATGCAAAGATGAAAAGAGCTAAAATGAAATGGAAAAAATTAAATATAACTAACGCACTAAGTTGCTCAGTCCTATTGGCTTTATATTGATGATATAGTGACTTTTTGTTTTACTTAGTAAACACAGTCCAAGCCAAAGTGGCACCACAATAATATTGCATAAACATTCTTACATGTATGCATCTGGCTTTTTTTGAGAAGAGATTGGCTCAAATGACTTAATCGAGAGTGAACTTACAAAGTCGGCAACAAACTATTAAAAAAAAAAAAAAAAATAAATATATATATATATATATATATATATATATATATATATATATATATATATATATACACACATACAGACAGGCATGACAAAGGGTTGAATATACAACTTGGTATATTTATAATTACGGAGCCATGGAGGGGAAACAAGTTGAATGTTAAAATGTTTGTAGCTTTGATTGATCTTACTAAAGATGTCAGGTAAAAAAAATAATATGTTCATGTACTTCTGGGCTCTGTTTATAATACACTAATCGATGGCAAAGGTTAAAAAGGCAGATGGGCACGGTGATACAGAGATACACAAATGACTACTAGAAATTCCAACGTCCTAATGGAAATATTGTTTAAAGTCTGCAATATGAATCCTACACATCAATGTGACAAACGTTAAATTAATCATTCTTTTTGCTCTCAACTTTCTTTGATACAGGGTTCATATCAGATGGAGGACAATTTTGCCGCAGTGGTCCCGTCCGCTGATTTAGAAACTTTCACTGCCATGCCTTCCGTTGGACTGCTTTTGTAAACGCGGTAGCCATGGCTTCTCGGAAGGCAGACAAGCTACCAAGGGAAACCGTGGATTTGGCTTCGGCCTCTGCACAGCCGTCCCGACGCGGCCCCGACGACATCACGGAAGAGCCTCAGCCGGATATGATGAATGCGACGGTGAAATCCCCGAAGTCTGGGAAATTTAGGAGGACTGCTCTGACGTTCTTCGGAGTTCGTAAAAGTATCTGTATTTTGCCGAGTTTTTTTGGAGGAAGGAGTAAAAATCCGAGCAAGTGGTCTTCGAAGAAAGGAATGACCAAAAGCAGAACACACGACGGGCTGAGTAAGCTCAGTCACGAGGACGGTGTGAGCAGTCGGTGCACCTCAGTTAGAGATTGTGAGTTCCTCAGCCAGAGGGACTCGGCTGGAGAGCTCCACAGCAGCTGTCACAATGAATGTAGTCACTCCACTGCTGAACAGAAATCACTGACTCTTACCCGGCAGAAAAGGGGTTTGAGGAGCCTTTTTCAAAGTTTCAAGTACCACAGAAACCACAGAAATGTTGGATTGGATAAAACTGAAATGATTGCAATGACCTCTCGCTGCAAGAAAGAGGTGCCTGTTGTCCAGGACAACACCGACCAGTATGTCACGAAGTGCCTGGGATCTGAACCCGATGTGCCTGATTTTGCAGATGTTCCACGCGATGTTTCCGTCGGTCCTGAATGTATCAATGCCGACGAGGTGCTGTCGGAGAAGAACGCAGAGCTCGGCAGCCCAAAGTCTGAGCTCGACGGTGAGATGTGCGATGAGGAAATTAATTTGATGGCTGTAGTTTCCAGCAACTTGAAGGAGAGTTCGAGAGGACACAGCAAGCCTTGTCTGAAACTTCAGACGACGCCTTCACCCGCGTTGAAGTCGGAAACGCCCGCTGGCTCGTCGGAACAGCTCAACCTGATTTACGGAGACGTTGCGTCGTTAAAGAGCTTTGATTCTCTCACCGGCTGTGGGGACATTATCGCAGATCAGGAAGACGACAGCATCACGGAGAGCACTGTCTCCGGAGAGAGGAGCAGGAGCGGAGGAAAGAGGGCCTCTTGTTATCTCACCTATCAGGGCGGCGGTGAAGAAATGGCTTCACCCGAAGACTTGGATGAGGAGTGTCTTCATGATTTCTGGGGGAATAACGCGTCGGAGGAAATTTGCTGCACTTGCAACCAGGAGCACACAGATTTGACTGCCGACCTGACGAGTTCTCACAACATGGACTTGCTGAACAGTAACAGTGCGCAGCAAGCCAGCGGCATGGACGCTTCTTCGATCGCCGACGTGCTAACACCCCAAAGTGAGCATCAGGAATCGGTTCCGACCAGTGACGAGGGCTACTACGACTCGACTACACCGGGGCCGGATGACGGACAGGAGAAGGCTGACAGACTGAGGGCAGAGAGGCTACCCAGGGACAGTTACAGCGGCGATGCCCTCTATGAACTGTTCGCACCCGACGAGAGTCTCATCAGTCCGCATTACGAGAACAAATCAAAGCTGCCCAGCTCCAAACAGTGCGAGTATTTAAGTGAGCCCGTCGGTGTGACAGACTCCGCCTTCGTTCCAGACATGAATCGACTACAGATTGGCGCGGAAATGTATGAGGTGGCACAAAATATGATTGGTCGGCAGGAAATTGGCGCGAATAAGAACTGTAGTTCGAGTTCAAAACCACAAGTGTCAATCAACAGGAATAACATAGAACCGGATGTGTTTGACGAAAAGGGAAACATGCCTGCTTCCACCGAAAAAAGAACAAAATCCATAAATGCCGACTGTGAGAAACGGCACAGCAGCGTGTCATTCGGAAGCACATCCGACCCAGATTTCGAAACATTTTGTGAACCCAAAGAGCAACATCTGGAGGAAAACAAGCCCGTGGCTTTGCCGTACAGAACCATCAATTCTCAGTCTCTGGACGAAAGCAACGACTTGGACGACGGGCAAACCGTGTGTTTCTCTCAAGCACTCGTGGACTACACGAAACGCTCCCAGATGCTGAGCGACTTGGATGACGATGCAGAGGATTTGGAGAGGAACTCCGCCTTCACTCCAAACATGCAGGCCTTACCCACCATAGTCACGTTTGACGTGGTGGACATGCACAACGAGGGCGAGTACGACGAGCAGATTCACATGGAGCTGGAGGAGGACATCTCGTCGCCCTATCAGGAATTCGAAGAAAACTATCTGCAAAAAGACGCGTTTGCCGAGTGCGACTATCAAATGTTAGACCTGTACGAACAGAACCTGATCAGCAACACATGGGCGATCGCTAGTCTCCCACGGCACCTCACAAGAGTCGGTCAGCCCACGTCTAATCCGTTGTCTTTGGACAGGAGGAGCAGGTCTCTAGACACAGAAGGCCTCGAGTTGAAGACGCCCGACGGATACAGAGAAAACAGAGACGCCATAGTTTCTTCCCCTCAAACCCAAAGGGACTCTCCTCACTCCTCGCCATGTTACAAGAAGAATGTACTCGTGTCTGCGTCGGCTGGTGGAGACAGTGGCGGCATTATGGCCTTTTCATGGCAAACAAGGTCAGAAATGGCTTTAAGCCTTCCTCTGACAGACGGGGAATTCAACGGAAAAGTTCAGAGTCAAACCCAAGTCAAACGCAAAATATTTTTGAGTTCACCCAGCAACGAACGCGCCGACAGTAAATCGCTTCCTTCGCAGTCAGATTCTTGTTTACGTCATAGCACCTTTGATTATTCCGGAACGATGGACGATGAATCGGATGAGAATGTTTTTTGTAATGCTACCACTAATTCGCGGTCTTATAATCGGTGCGGTAAAGGCAGACCAGTGGCGAGTAGGGAGGGGACATCTCATCCTGCGAGTCCTCTGAATGCAGGTGTGTCTAAAGGTGTGATGTCCGTCCTCAGTGAGACGAGAACACCCAGAGACGTGGCCTGCAGCAAACTCACTGGAGGCCACCGTTAATAGATAGGCTCCTGGCGTCGAAATCCCATTTGTATGTGCTAATGAGTGCTTTTATGTCACATCCAAAGGAGTAACTGTTGCTTCATTTTTTATTTTTTTTTACTTGTACAACAGATTAATTTGAAAAGTTGCTGTACACCGAGAGAGACGTGATACTATGTGGAGAGCGACTTCATTGGGAAGTCAAAAGAGGATTGTCTGCTTTTCCCCAGTAACAGTAGTGTGTTTCACAAAGGCCACAGACACAGAAGTGTTTGAGCAAGTGATCGTTTCATCCCATTAAGCTACTGAATTTTACTAGAATGTTTGTACGGGACACGTGGCCTCAGTGTCCAGGTCTCAATAGTAATGCCACACTTTGTTTAATGGCTATTCATTGGCCCTGTTTTTCCATAGCACAGCCAAACGGGGCTAGCCAAGTCTCGCTGTCTTTGCCAATTGCCCCCGAAATCACGTGTGCTTTTGCTTTAAGTGCTGGCTTATGTTTGTGTTTACTACTTTTTTCACAGCCTCTCTTTACTCCAGTAAGGTTTATGTAGGCCTGTCATGATGTTGAAATATACTGTTTTTTTTTAGTTGTTTTCTTGAGGTACCTCATTTCAGGACAGATTAGGTTTAGGAAACAACGAGAGAATATATCAATTCACTGAGAGGAATAGTCTAGTCCACAATATCAAACATTCAAACAATTAATTTACATACTGTAGATGGCTTTACAGGGCATCTACTTACCATAGGACATTTCACATGCAGTCATCCTGTGTGTGTGTGTGTGTGTGTGTGTGTGTGTGTGTGTGTGTGTGTGTGTGTGTGAGAAAGTGCTTTACATAATAGGTTGAAGAAATAGTTAGAGTAAAATATATATATATATATATATATATATATATATATAGTCTCAAATTTACTGTTCTGCTTTTGGCTTACTCTGGGTGTCGTTTTTTCATCCGTTTTCCGACAGCTTGACCACCTGTGAAGTTTAAATTCTTACTGAAATGATGCACTCAATTATTCAATTATTACACGACTGTACGCTTGTGGAAACGTAGTTGGACTTTTGTTTTGATTTTTAAATGATTTATCAAAAGATAAACTGGTATTTTCACCTTGTATCATTTTCTTGTGCATTTAATGTTTGATCGGTCGTAGGTTAAACTGTTAGATGATGTAGTGTTTTGTTTTTTTTAAATAGGGTAATACTGCAGAAATGTCAAAGAATTTGTATTTATATCCTCAGCTATTTGTACACTCTTAACATTGTGTTCAGAATGGTTATTACAAATTGGCAATATTGTTGGAGTTTTTAAAATGTATTTTTATTAAGTTACATCCATTTTACATTAGGGGGTTCCTCTTGAGAATGTTATTAATTTGTTACAATAGAACACTGCCTTATACAAAAATAAACATTTTTTTCATTTTCATTTGTTTTCATTTCCCCTCATTCACACACATTCACACTGACACCTACGAGCAGTTTAAAGTTCAACTGAAACTGAGGAGAAAGTGTAGAGTCTGGTTCCAATCCACGACCGTCCTGCCAGGAGTTGACGTGAAGCTGCTTGCACACGATTTAGAAATCACTGGCACTTGTCTCATATACATTTGATACATAATTAATTTAAATGTGTGGCTACTTGATTAAGCGTCTATTTGATTTAAGCTGAAGTTTTCAGCAAGTCACTTCAATGCAGTGAGAACAGAGTATAGTCAAAAACAGTCAAGAACACATTTTTATTATAATTTACATTCTGATATGAATTCATGATAAAGTTATTCCCATTTAATTACCCCAGTTGGAATCCACCACTAATCTGTCCTTGCGTGTTTGCGCGTGTGACCCAGGTGTCTTTTCATCGTTTAGGTTACTTGTTTCCCTCGCGTTATCTGGCAACCCGGACTAAACTGCGACAGCGCCAATGGCAGCAAAACAGAAGTGTTACAGGCGAGGATGGATGACAGCAACAAGGTGAGATGAGCCCCGTGTGAAGTCAACGAGAGCCGTGAAATACGGGCACGTTATGTAGAGGATATTGATGCGTTGCGGTGTTTCACCTCCGCTTGAAATATCCACCGATCGTCAACTTTATCTCAAATTACAGCAGTATTCTGGCGAAAACTGTTAGCACACGCTCAAAAGCTAAAGCTAACTAACGTTAGCCCGTGGAACCGCTGAATTGGCCGTTATTACTGTGGTGTTACGTTAGCTAACCTACCTAGCATTGCTACCGTTAACTGAATAGACACCGGGTTGTCTAACAGGCTCGGTTGTTAGCGATATCTACCGATAACCGCTATCTCACTGCTCTCCAGCCTTTTGACCGGCAGGATAAACCGAATTAGACCGGTGAGTTTATGAAGCTAACATGTTGACTCTCCAGCCGGCCAAGTAACGGTACACTAGCATGCTAGCTGCTGTACTAGTTGTGACTCTGGGCCTAAAGGATGTCAAACCAGTCATTCTCAATCACAAAGGTGACGTCGTGAGCAGGGCTAATATTACGAGGCTATACGAAAAAGTGCATTGTGAGTATGAGAGCTCTGTGACTGTCATCTTGTTTAACCTTCCTTTTCACCCTTTTCAACTCATGATGCTGTTGCTAATGATGTCAAGCACTTGAGGGTTTTCTATTGACGTGTCAACTAGTTAGCTGATGAATGCAATAACGTATAGTCCATCTAGGTTCATTTTACAGTCCAGGAGCTTGTATGTACAGTCACTGTCATCGGGATCAATGCAGGGTTTGAGTTTGGTTGCACATTCATGTAGTTTGATGTTATAGTGAGTCACGGGAAAAACTGTCTGAACACGAGAAATCAGTTCAATCCTCACTTTCTTTTTGCCTACTTTTAATATATAGGGATCATTTCCTCTGTTTTTCTTTCAAAGTGATGAGAGGAAAAAACTTAAAAATAGGTCAGCAGAAGCTCACATCAATAGAGCATTGTTGGTTACAAGGTAATGCAATATTTATGACATACAATACACTTCATTAATATAAAGCAAGTTAGCCCGGAGCCATCTTCAGGAAATTAGTTTTCTCATTCAGTATAGAGAATAGGTGCAACTTTATATTATGTGTTTGTGGTGCGAGGTAATGATGCTGATTTTCGGGGGGGAGATTAGTCTGTTAGCCTAAGACATGAAGAGTAATGGTCCATGGGCCCAGTAATAACATGTGGCTAAATTTGTACTTCAAAAATGATTGAAAATATTTGCAGTGAAACCTTTCTTCGTGCTTGACTTTAAGCTTGACTGTTTATAGTGAATTTTACGAGTATATTTTTGTTGTCAATAAAAGATCGTCTTTTCTTGGTGAAGTGTTGGCTTAACACACTGGGTCTAATGGATGATTTTGGCATGTAAGATGACCAGTAAACGCAGTGTCATGATGATCAGTCAGCATCCAGTCTTCCCGTTGTAGAAGTAGAAATGTCATTGATCTAATGAGTGTGAAATGAGATACGAGCATAGTGCTGTCATCTGATAAGTGTTTCTTGGTTCCATGCCCTGGATGACAGACTACTACGACTTCCCCTTGGATGTACATTCTCATTTATGTTTGTACTTTTCAGCTCAGAAGATGAGTTTATTTCTAGGCATGGATAATCTTTTTGCCCTTTTTGCAGAACACACTGATTACGTGTTGCAGTAGCCACTGTTCAAGAGAATCTCAGTTTTGTAGTTTTGAGGTGACGGGTCTTCTAAAAGGTGCTGGCTAAGCCTGCTGAAAGTGTCACAACTATATAATGCAGAGTACACAGTAACACATGCCATTCTGTCATTCGTCGGTCTTATAGGAAATAACTGCTGGATTTTTATTTACAGTGGTGGATGCACTTCTCTTTAAATATGTCAATCTTAATTTCAACATATCCAACTAGCCAAGTGGCACATGTAACCAACACTGACTGTGGTGCAGTGTGTCCCTGCTTTATACTGGATAAACCATGTCGGGTCAGCATCAGCGATGTAAAAAGATGGCTTCGGGGACCTGTTTCACTTGTTGCTATGAAACAGAACCACACGAGCCTGTGCATGTGCAGAGAGAGTCTGGAGGCCTCGCTGAGTCGATGCCTGTGAATCTGGAGGTGGATGGGAAAGGACTGGAAGAGCTCTGCTCCCTTAAACATGTTGTGAAATGTCTTAAATGGCAGTGGGATGTGTGATTTCAACGAATGCGCCTCGCTAGTTGTTTTAAATGTTCAAACCTAAGTTCTGATCAGCAGTGAGACGGTGTACTCAACTGATGCTGGGAGGTATAATGTATGCATTTGGAGCTTTAGATTGGCCCTCAGAATATCTATCAACCTTCAGGGTCTTTCCATGAGTACCAGTCTTGTGTATTACCTGATGAGGATGTTGCCAGTGACATAAGTAATTTCTATCGCAAAATATGCTGCCTCAAGAGTTTCAGTATAGATGTGTAGTGCAGCTGTAAGTGTTCTGCGTTCACTGACTGCCTGAAGAGAGATGATGAGCTGTGTTTGTGTTAGTCGTGACTGGTAAAAAAAAAAGGAGTTAGCTGATGACAAGGCTGTGTTGCTAAGCAACCCACATCATGGGCTGCGCCTCTTGAAGCTCGAAAAGCTGAGCTGTATTTTCCCTCTGCAAGACCGGAGGAAAGTGTAGTTCCAGGGCTTCTGTTCATTGATGCACTTGTTGTCAAGATTATCTGATTATTACCAATATCCACATGTAGAAATGTCCACATGTTTATGACCTGAAGTCCTGCTCTGCTTCACCATGAAAACACGTTCCCTCAGGAGTTCTGCTTCGATTCAGAGAGTCAGGGCTGGAGGCGCAGGGATACACTGTGCTGCCCACACTTTGTCTCAGGTTGTGTTAACTACATGCACTCACTCCACGTGTGTCTGGCTCAGACGCTGCTTTGCGAGACCAGTGAGGCTTCTGTGCACATAGAGGCGATACTGCAGCACGTTAACACCTTCTGTGCTGGAAGAGCGGGACTTTTCATTTAAATACAAGTCAGGTGGAGACTTTGCTGTCTTTTATGTATATATATTTTTTTACATATTGCACCTACAAGCAAGAGGAGATGGAGGAAATTTTTCTTTTTTGTATGTATGTATTTGTTGTATCGTGAAAAAGTACAAAAGTGACTTTCCGTACACAATGCTTTGCCATAGTTTAAATTTGCAGTTTCAGCTTTAAGTACACCATTGGTTGTAAATGTGTGAGAATCGGAGAGTTTGTAGCTGTGACATACAACCTTTCACTGACCGACTATTCAACCATCCAGTTTCACCAACAAACACAACAAAAGATTAAAGTCGCCGCTTGCGAACCACAAACAGAAAAAACACAATCAGACAGTGCCTACCTATTCATATCAGCCCTTTTCCTGTGCTGCTATATATTTTTTAGTTTTTGTTTCTTTGTGGTGGTGACTAATATGTTCCATTTGTCTGACTAAGTTTGTCACTTGCCCCAGATAGCAGTGTTTCCCACAGGTGGAAAAGTTCATGGTCTCACCACAAGTAGGGTGGGGAGTCAACGCCTACATTTTGAAATGCAGATTTCGTGTGAAAACGTTTCGCACCCACATTAGTGTCAAATCATTTTCGTTTGTCTGGTTTTTTTTGTAGTATGACTGTGTTATTTAATATTGTCCAATAAACATTACATGTTAACCAGCAGTCAGTCCCAAACTGCTGCACAGCGGTGATAGAATCCTGACAAACTTATCACAGATCCAAGTGAATGACAGCTCTGCCTTTAGAGGCGACTAAAGTTTGTCCTTATAACTTTACTGGCAATGTGGCATACAGCTGCTGAACGGTGCTGAAACGGAGAGAAAAAGATATATATTCACAAATTGAATCATTTTTATGTGGACCCTCTCCAAGGTGCATTAAAAGATGACTTAAATTCACAAGCTAACAAACTAAAATGTTTCATTCAAGTGGAATCTTCTATCTTTCAACTGCTTTTCCAAGCAGACTTTTAAAGATACATAATAGTCCTTCTTGGTGGGCCTACAAATACGAAGTCTATGTATGGGAACAGAGGCAAATGATTCCTTATGGTTCATTTAAAATGTAACATATTTCACTGATTGAAACTTATTAAAGTGTTTTTCGGTCTCTTTCAGGATTTAATAGCTTGATTTTGCTCTGCCCACACGTGTTACTTTGGCTCTAAACTAAGAGCCTGTGGCGCTAAAGTCCAGCATTCAGTATGATTCCCTGGTTGCGGCGGAGGTGAGGAAGCATGGGGCGGAAATCTGAGGTGTCGAGACGAACGTGATGACAGTATGGTTGATGGTGGAGAAGCTCAAAATGGAAAAACGCCCATGCAGGGAGGAGAACATTGACTCAAGCGAGGCCCAGCATGCCAGTGACGATTCTGAGGACGGAAGCAGCTCAGAGAGCGAACCGGAAGAGCAGCAGCACCAGAGGGTTCGGGTGAGCAGCCGGTGTAAGAAGAGGGAGCCCTTGGCCGTCGCCAAACCCCACCGGCAGCTCTGCCGCTCCCCCTGCCTCGACCGGCCCAGTTTCTCCCAGGGCAGCACCGCTCAAGAGCTCCGCGAGGATGACGCTGCCGCCGGACCGGGGGCCAAGCCCGCCAGTGACCGAGAGTACCAGACCAAGATGGAATTTGCGCTGAAGTTGGGCTACTCCGGGGAGCAGGTGGAGACGGTGCTCACCAAGCTGGGGGCCGCCGCGCTCATCAACGACGTTCTCGCGGAGCTGGTGAGGCTCGGAAACAAGGTGGACCCGGAAGTCCAACCCTGCGGCAGTGCGGCGACGTCGACATCACGGCCGCCCTGCGTTAAAGAGACCGTCAGCCCAGAGGTGTCGGTGGAGGACGACTCTGTAGACACGTTTGATAACCTCAGGCCCATCGTCATCGATGGCTCAAATGTGGCAATGAGGTAGGACACACACACACACACACACACACACTTAATTGGTCTTTTTCGTTGCGGAAACATTTGCCTCTAATGAATGTCCAATTTTTGGAGGTAAACGAAGCCCTTTCTACCACACTGTTTGGTTTTTCTAGCCATGGAAACAAAGAGGTGTTCTCGTGTCGTGGTATCCAGCTTGCTGTCGAGTGGTTCTTGGAGAAAGGACACAAGGACATCACTGTGTTCGTTCCAGCCTGGAGAAAGGAACAGTCGAGGCCCGACGCCCTCATTGCAGGTAGTGAAGCTGTTCGTGAGGCAGTTACTATTTGAGTAGTTGTAGATGGCGAGGCAAGAGTCAAACTACCGTATTTTTCGGACTATAAGGCGCACCGGATTATAAGGCACACTGTGAATTAACGTGTCTATGTTCACACATAAACCGCACCGGATTATAAGGCGCATTAAGCAAAACAACACAGTCCGGTAAATCAAACTTTATTCAACTCAGTTGTAACAACAAATACCGGTACAGAAAAATACACTCACTTATCGATTCATTCCTCTTCCAGAAATCCATCGAATTCTTCATCTTCAGTGTCTGAGTGAAACAGCTGTGCGATTTCGGCATCAAGAATGCCCGAATCCCTCTCGTCATTTTCCGAGTCAGTCTTGTTGCCGTTATCGGTACTTGTTACCGTTATCGGCCGTTATCGGCTGTTCAGTGATGATTCCAGCTTTCGTGAAAGCTCGGACAACGGTTGCGACCGATGGTTACTTGTTGTGCTTATTGATCGATTTTGACTTTTAGTTTAGACATTACATTCCTGTTACGGGGCCGATCAGGTAGTGACACAGCGTACCGTAATGCTCCGAATATCCATTGAGCGGAGTGGCTTCGTTGCTTACCAAAGTCGTACTAACACATTTCGGCAGATTTTTGAGCGCATTGTACCACATAAAATCGATCAATAAGCACAACAAGTGACCATACATAAGGCGCGCTGGATTATAAGGCGCACTATACATTTTTGAGAAAATTTAAGGATTTTAAGTGCGCCTTATAGTCCGAAAAATACGGTACATGTAATTTGTTTTTTGTGTATGTGACTGAAGTATGATTTTGTGGTGTGGTCTTACTTGACACTTCTCTTTCAGATCAAGAGATATTGCGCAAGCTGGAAAAAGAGAAGATCCTGGTTTTCACCCCGTCTCGGAGAGTTCAGGGCAGGAGAGTGGTGTGCTACGACGATCGCTTCATAGTGAAGCTGTCTTATGATTCTGATGGAATTATTGTGTCAAACGACAACTACAGGGACTTGCAAAATGAGAAGCCAGAGTGGAAGAAGTTCATAGAAGAGCGTCTCCTAATGTACTCGTTTGTCAATGACAAGTAAGGATTCATTCTTATGGCTTCCAAAGTATTTAGAAATGCACTCTTGGACTATATTTCATTCACTACAATACAATGATTTTTATACCAAAGCTGGTTAGTAGTATACATTATTTATTTAAAACTTTTGAAGACTATGTATGTGTGACATAATCTATTTAGTGATTGTATTATGGCCTTTGCCTTTGCGACAGCGATTCTTAATGCTGGAAACAACACAGCTGACATTTACTGACTGACTATTTTGAATAGGTTCATGCCTCCTGATGATCCCTTGGGAAGACATGGTCCAAGCTTAGAAAATTTCCTCCGCAAGCGTCCTGTTGTTCCAGAGCACAAGAAACAACCTTGCCCCTATGGTAAGTTCTCTACTTGTCTTTTCAAATCATGGTCCAAATGATGTTGCCGTTTTCTTTGCAGAATTTGAGTGTGTTCCTTTTTTTATAATTGACTTGATCTACTCTTTCTTCAAACAAGGGAAAAAGTGCACATATGGACATAAGTGCAAGTACTATCACCCGGAGCGCGTCAACCAGCCACTGCGGTCGGTGGCTGACGAACTACGGGCTTTTGCCAAACTGTCCGCGGTGAAGACGATGAGTGAAGGGGCTTTAGCTAAATGCGGTACTGGTCTGGCGACCATAAAGGGGGACGGCAACTCCGAGGTCAAACGCGTGGCACCCAAACGGCAGTCTGACCCCAGTATTCGCTCGGTGGCCTGTGAGCCTTTGGAGGCGCTGTCCGTCGCGAGGAAGTCTGAGGCAAATTCAGTGCCTTCCCTGGTGTCCGCTCTCAGCGTGCCCACCATGCAGCCCGCCAAGAGTCACGCAGCTGGGGCCTTGAACACACGATCAGCCAGCAGCCCGGTGCCGGGTTCTTTGCAGTTCGCGCACAGTTCTCTGGAGCACATGTCCAGTGTACAGTACCCTCCTATTTTAGTTACCAATAGTCATGGCGCCTCCATTACGTACAATGAGCAGTTCCCAAAGTATGACTCGGTTAGCGACCATGGCTATTATTCACTGCACAGTGATTTTTCAAATATGAGCATGAGCAGCATGCACAATGTCGACAGTTTCTGTAGCATGGAGCACGAGCATGGCGTGTATCAGAGAAATCCCAGCCACTGCCTTGAGTCCTGCCTCAGCCATTCAAACAGTGACTCCTTCTCCTCTTACGGGGACATGTACCCGAGCTCCGTGGACAGTAGCTTAGAGGAGAGCATGAAGGGGCAGCAGCAGTCTCCTGCGCAGGGTCGGATGCAGGCTTTCTCCCATGGCTTTCGTCATGAAGCGCTGACTCGGGTCCAGAGTTATGGACCTGAAGAACCCAAGCAGGGCCCCCGCAAGCTACCCGGATCTCGTCTGGCACCGCATATCCAGCACGTTGCGGTGGGAGCCAGGTCCAGCTGTCCCGGAGACTATCCCCTCACTCAGAACGTCCTCCCACCTCTGTCCTCGCAGCCCACGCGGTCCCTTGGCATGACTCGCATGGACAGCATATCGGATTCAAGGCTATATGATAGCAACCCAATGAGACAGAGGCGACCTCCACTGTGCCGGGAGCAGCATGCAAGCTGGGACCCTCTGCCTTGTGGTAACGAGTCCTATGGATATCATTCGTATCCTTTGAGTAACAACCTGATGCCGTGTTGCGAGCGAGTGATGGTCCGCAGCATGCCGGACAAAATGGAGCAAATCTGGAACTCTCCGTGGGAGATGCCGTCTGCAGCTGAACATCAAGAGCGGTATGTCATCCCAGACCACCAGTATCAAACATATCGGAACCTTTGTAACATCTTTCCCGCTTACGTAGTCCACTCGGTAATGGAAAAGAACCCTCATTTAACAGATCCACAACAACTTGCCGCCATCATTGTTACAAAACTGAGGTCATACCATTAAGCGGTTAATCTTTTTAAACATTCAAGAGTGATGTGATAAGGGAAATACAGATTTTGATTGCAAAGAAAGGCACTTCAAAATGTTGCTGCATGTGCAACATCTGCCCTCAGGAGTTTTTTTTTCTTTTTCTTTTTAAATGTCTCGGGTGGGGAAATATGATTTTACATCACTAAGATGACATAGAAGTAATCAGCGTAGAGGAAGTTTGTCTAATAAGTTTATCTCAAATTGTAAGATGTTTCACATTTGAAAGCTCCGTTTTTCTATAAAGTGTGGTGCAGTACACCTTATTAGAAATCTGCTTCATAACACATTCATACCGCCTGAGCAGGAGCTGCATACCAGCTTTGTACCATATCCACGATCAACTGAGCCTTTGTTCAACATCATTAACTCTAGTAAATATACACAGAATACTCTTGCCAACATTTAGCAGTGCTGGTAAATGTCCACTCAATTCTGAAAGTGTTCCTTTGATTTGGTTGATTGCATATGGTTTGATGTATGGAGCTCCACACTGGTCAGTATTATGTCAATAAATAAGTTTTCATGAAATAGATAACCACAGGAATATATTGTGTAATATACATGAATTAATTTGTTGAGGAAATAATAAGATTAGATTTCTTTGTTTTTATTTCTAAATTCCCCTTTTCAAGAATGTTTTTACATGATAAAGGCATTTTTCGCTATGGTGCGTAATGTCCTGTAACCTTTTTATTTCATGTCATGTTTCACAATGTCACTTATTATTTAAAAATGTCAATTTTCATGACAGTGGTGTCACCTGTCAGCCAATCACATGCCCCCTGCCATGCCGCTAGCTAGCAACCATTAACAACTGCAAACAGATTTACTGTGTGTTCCAATACCCACACTACCAGACTATTTAGTATGCCAGAAAAAAGATTTTGTATGTCAAAAATACCAGGATGTCATGATTTCAGGCTAATTTGACCCACAATCCTCTGCACAGCAGAGTTATGAGCAAGAGGGTCAAAGTTGAAGGTGAAATGTTATGAAGAAGCTGTATGTCCCAATTGAATGCATACTGCATCCTAAAAGTACGTACTTTGTAAGGGCAGCTGCAGTCTGTACTAAAAGTAAAAAGTATGCTATTTTGTAACACAGTGCCAGCCAGTCAACACCCACTAGCTAATGCTAAAGCAACGATGATGCTAAAGTTATTCTGAATGAACTAACTAGAGGCTGCTGCTTTAAATAGACACGTAAACTATCTTCTCCTTCTATTTATTTAACTTAGTAAGGCTGCACATGCCACCTAGCTGGCTAGCGAGTACTTGGTTTATTACTCTGCCTCAAAGTGAAGAGCCAGTGTTGACAAGCAGCAGCTAATCAGAGTCACCTCAGCTGTGCTTTGATTCTGAGGATGTTAGGGGTGAGCTAGCGCTGCTAACACTGACTCGTCACGTTGATGCTGAGTAATAATCTGAGCTCACAAGCCAGCGTAAGTGGTAGATATGTAGTATCAGCTGTTTTGTTCAGCTAATCCTTAACAACTAAAGACGTTTAGTTACTGTGTCTGTGTACTGTCTTCACAGTAGTCTTGGCATTGTTGTTGTTGCTCTCGGTGCAACAACAGCTTGGTGCTAACTGGTTAAATTTGGTAGCAGTTGTTGAGCTTGCTGGCTTGAGGTTGGAGAGGTGAGGAAGCTGTGACAACACCGCTGTCATCAAAAATGGCTGGATTAATTAATATGTGTCATTATGAAATAATATGAAGATGATGTGTCACTGGGAAAAATGCCGTCGTGAACTAAATCATTTTTAAATAATGAAATTTATATATACAAAATATACAAAAAGTATTCATACAATAAGAAGAGTGAATGGTTGATTTATATATTTTACATAGTTTAACGTGTTTAAACTATGCGTTTAATCCATACTGTTCTTTTTTCTCTGCAACATTTTCCACATTTGACTTATTAAATCTGACTAAAGAGAACGTCAACATTTGCACACAATGTAGCTTTTATGAGGATCTTGTTCAGGCCCCATGAACGTGTTATGAAAGGCATCTAAAGTGTTTCTGGTGCAGTGGAACTATAAATAACCTTGCTTAGGTCTGCCTCTGCTGTAAATATTTTGTGTGACTTTTTTTTGTGCATTTATTTTAAAGATAAGTAAGAGGGAGGTAGTGACATACCTCACAGCATGAACTATGACATTTAATGGCCTTATATCTGAATGACCTCACGCTTTAGTCATCGTCTAATTGGTTTCGATGAAAGTCTTCGTCGTTGAAGCCTCCTATTTTCAAATGTAAAGCACTATCTCAGTATCTAAAGAGATATATTTTCTCAGCCTCACTTAACAAAGCTACTATTTTGGTAGAATTTGACAGTGCACAAAGCAAGCCAAAAAAGAGATTTGACTTGTATACATGTGCACATATCGATGTACATATAATCACACAAAAGCCATTATTTCAAAGTCATTTATAAGCTGCTAAATAATGCCAAAAAAAAGATAGACTTTATATAGTGTCAGTATTCTACATAACCTGGAAGCGATTGGATTACAGTATAAACATCTGTGTGTGCTGTATAGTTACCTTTCTGATTTTATTGGACGCTACGTCCAAGATTTTCCTATTTATATATTTGTCAAATTTGTTGTGCTGATTCTTTTCAATGTGAAAATATTCAAAGTATCTTTGTTTCAAACAGTAGCTCTAATGGACTTCTTCACGTTGTCAGAGGAGCAAGTGTGTTTTCAGGAGTGGGTTCATGTCGTTTCAAAGACTACTTTTACGTGCACATTAGCAGTCTGATGATTTCCAGCTTTTCTCAATGACCTGAATCCTGAAACGCGAGTTTAAAGCACTAAGAGAAACTTGGTTAAACCTGCTAGATTTCTGGAATTCAGCCATTTATACACTTTATAAAGGGTTGGATTTTTTTGTTTTTAACGTGTGCTAATGTGCATGACAAAGACCCAGGACAAGGAAGGTATCATCCCTGTGGCAGTAATCTAGCAGGATTAAAGACAATTTAGTTAATTATACCCATGTATCATTGCATCAAGACTAAATGCATCCAAATTCTCGCCTATGCTGAACACACCTAGTGATTTATCTATTCTAATTTAAATGGTTTAGTTTATTAAATGATCTTTGAATTTGTTAACTTCAAACAAATGCACACAGGAAAACACGCTATGCAGTTCTCACTCTACTGTCAATCCAAATACTCCAATCAAAAACAAAAAAAACAATGTGGCAGTGTCCTATTCCTTAGCAAGTTTATTATGTTTCATATTAGACACACATAAAATATGTCAAAGTTAAAATATGATGGAGGAATTGGAGTAATCTGCTTCCTGACAAACTGCGTGTGAACTGGTTTTATAGAAATCCGACCATCGCAGTGCAACCAAACACGTTGCCCCGTGTCATGCCTTAAACCTGATTTCTGGAAGTTACCTGGTTTCTTAGAGCATCTAAACGTAGTGAAACATGGAGAATCCATTTAACCAGGCTGCGATGTGATAGAAGTTTGCTATGGGAGATGGAAACAGTGTTTACCGTCACATTTTAAATGTTTGCACAAAGAATTCTGCAGAAGACTGAATGCTTACCTGATGTTACCTGTTGTCAGATAAAATGATAGGAATCTGGCTGATACAGAGTCAGACCTTGGACTGAGTTGTATATTGGACTAATTTTGTTATATCTTGTAGAGTACGAGGCTTCAATAAGTGTATAAAAAAATGAAGGGAATGCTAGAAAGCATGTTGAAGATTAAATTTATTGTATGGCTTTTTATGGGGGGGCTGCTTGCTCGAATACAGATGTACAGAACGCAAAAATGCAGCCGGTCCCCAAAGGACGGTGGAAGGGTTTGGCTGTGCCTTGCAGCACATTGCTCTCAGGATGCTTTCAATTTTCTAGTTTTCAGTCTCCCTGCCAAAATCCAGTGGTTACTGGCAAGAGTCTACTCTGATCTAGTAATGATATATTTTGTGAAAATCCTACATGTACCATGTAGAACTTTAAAAGTTAGTTTATGTACAGTTGAAAAGTGGAGATGGCATTGCAGAACTTTGTACTTTTTGTGTATATCCTTGTTACGCACCGTGAGACCTAGAAAATTGGGCTAATAGGATGGCTTTATGTGATGCAGCTACAGTCAGATGAAGTAATGTTGCAGCCAAAATCAAAAATGGGTGTTTGATTTACCCATATTTTTAATAACATGCTGATTGTCTGGCAGTTGTTGAGCCAGTGATCTCGATTAGACCTTTAAATTTTACCCAAGACTTTGGGCCTTAGGACTCTAATGTTGGATCTAGTTATGACTTTTGGTACGGCCCCCAGGTCATCAGGTCAAAGCTATCACTTCTTCTCACAAAATATTAACTAATGCGAAGCACATTCATGCTCCCAAGAGGATAAACCCCCATGATCTTAATGATCCATTGCCTTTAATCCCACTCTCAGGACAAAGTGCCACATGAAACTTTCAGCCTATAAATTGCAAAGAGGTTGTAACATGTAAAGCCAGCCCTAATAACAAGAACATGTTTTGTGCATTTTAAGGGAAATGCCACTTAATTGTTAAGATTCAGGTGTGGTACTCCTATGGCCTGCTATTGGATTACATCAGCATTACAAATTTAATAGAGGAGCCGCCCCCAAATGTCACATCTGACTCTATTGTGATCAAATAACAAAAATCTATTGGTGGCAATTTATTTTGTTGGTGTTTTATCATCTTAGTAAATAAGATAATAAAACATACGGAAGTGACGTTGAGCTCAAACTGTCTAGAGAGTTGCCTCCCCTTTGTAAAATATGGAGCAGACCCGTATATTTGTCCTTTTGAATAAGGAACATGTTCATGATTACAAAGAAAAATGTCTGAGAATTTTATAACTGAGTGGTATTACTCTTTAACAGGGCTGATTGTATGAGCCTGACTTTTTCTCATTGGTGGTGTTTTAAAAAAAAATTCTATATTTCTTTATAATGTCTACGTACAACTGTGGTATATGAACAGACGTAAAGAAAAAAAAAATTTGAATGTGTTTTGCCCAAATGAGTATTGGGCTTTGCTGACTTTGTTTTTTCATGAAAAAAAGACTAGGCCACCTAAGGCCGGCTGTCTGTTCATGAGAAGGTGAAACAAACTGCCTAAATGTTTCTTCATGTGAAACAATCAGATTGCAAGGCTGCTGTCAAGGTTGTTTCTGGCATTTGGCTAAAGGTTTGCGTGCCACCCTTTTCCCTTGAGATAGTTGAATTACAGAGATTATAAACAGTGCAAAAAGACTGAAGTTCTAGTAGCAGTAGTAGTGAGGAATATCCCTAAAAACATCAGCATCGTTGCTGATTGAGAGGCCAAAGTAACATCACCAGTGATTTGACTTTAATGTGGTTAATATGTTATTGGAATATGCTTCTTGGTGATAGTGAGATCCTTCTTTAACCTGAACACTGGGATAGTCAATTGCCCCAATGAACGCAGAGTACATTTACTTAGAGGTGTTCACAGACATCTATGATAGCTGAAGCAGTTTATGTTGAAGTAGACTTTGTATAGCTACAGTATACACAGGATTGAAATGAATGTCAAATCAATTTAAACTTGTGTTTAACCTGTGTTACTATTTCTGTCACAGGGCCACGTGGCCTCCACTTCTCCGTCATTAGATAAAATGCACTCATGCACTCAGTGTGGGCTTGACAAGTGTTAGAGCAAATGCACATTCAAAGCCCAATGGCTGTTAATTATGTGTGCCCGAAATGTTGAAATTGTGCTTATGGTAGCTGCCCTAATCCTAAAGGTTAGACTTTCACAAATTTCCCTCTGGACATTTTGCCCACATGGACGCAGAGAGAAAAGAAATGTAGGGACACAAGCTCTGTCTTTCATTGATTTTTTTCATCAATGAACATTTTTTTTTCATTAGTTATTACTCAGTTTCGTCCCTGTTCCTAACACTACTTTCAGAAAGATTGTGCTTTCACTCGACAACAGATGACTATCAGGCTAAAAATGAACTCACTATCACCACAAAAGACTTTCAGTATTTAGCTTCTTTTGTTAGAAGGTTACACTAAAGGCCATATCGTAAGTGTCCCTACCCTCCTTTTGAAAGTGCCGCAAATAACTAAGCCACAAATGTCTAGAATTGACTTTTGCTTGTTGATACAAATTGTATCTATACCTTGAATGTAACAAAATATGAAATGTATAGTATGAAAATAGTTTTATTTAAATAAAGGGAGAAAAAAAAAATCAATGCCATAAAGTTGGTGACACTGTGTGTCACTGGGAGTAGCCCATTGGTATGTACTAATTCTTACTGGGTACAGTAGTTAATTTACAGGGACATTTACGTGCTGCATACCGGTGCACAGATACCCTGTGTACAGTAGTAAGCATCATGTCCTCTCTGTACATAGCCACACGTGTGTGTGTGTGTGTGTGTGTGTGTGTGTGTGTGTGTGTGTGTGTGTGTGTGTGTGTGTGTGTGTGTGTGTGTATATATATATATAGAATGCGATCTGTAAAATGTAACAGTAACAGTTACTTCAGTTGTTCAAATACTTAGATGATTTCTGTGTTGTGACCTGTGCACCCTGGTTAAGTGCATCTATTTCCTCTGATTTGACGTGTCAGCGTTGCGCTATTTTAATGGGAATTTTAATATATTTTGAATATATTTTGCCTAATAAAACATGCCAAAGTTGTTCTCGGGTGGCTTTCTCAAACATAAAGTTGTTGTGATTGAACACGCGGGTTGTCGTGCAATGCATTCTGTATTTTCAGCGGACGGAGGGTTTGATTTTCACACAACGTGAATCGAGAGTAACTTAACACCAAACACAGACCTGTGTTCAGCCGGACGGTTAAGAGCATATTGCAGAGATGGTCTGGACAAGAGGCAGAGTGCAGCATCAGCAGCATGCTGACACTTGAATGGTTAAACTCTGTCCGTTTTTACTCAGATTTGTGTTTAACGCTCTTATGGTACACATCCTTTTAAAACAGGAATTTATTGGGAGTGAGGTGTGTTGACTTGTGATGTGTTTTACTATTCTGATGTTGTCAATGTAACGTCAACTTAAGTCCAGAATGAGCTGTGAGGTCAACACGGAGTGATTTTTAATGGGCACACATTACGCACCCGTTACGATTGGGTCGAACACACATGTACACAAACAGCTGTGGTCAAATAATTGTGAACCCCTACAACCATATCAGTTACAATTTGAAGTGTTGGTGTGCAAACGAAAAGAGGAATATGTATTTAAACATGACTGCATAGGTGTATCGCTCAGGTCAAGTCACACAAAACATTTTAAATCACATACTTTGGTGTTTTCTAATATTGAGAAACGCAGTGGTCACATTTCTGAAGTAGGTCTCCAGTTTGAGTAGACTGGTGTGTCTGCAATGTAAAAAAAAAAAGGGTGGGGGGGAAATATAAAGCACGTTTTTTGTTGTTGTGTTGTGATGATCTGCAGTATTGTAATCCACTCTGACTGGATAGCATTGCTTTTATAGACCAAAATATACAAGAATAGACTATTTGGGTCCGTGGGCTCAAACAAAATGTAAGTCTTAATGACAAAATGTGTTTCTCTTCATAAATAAAGCAAAGTGCTGTTCAAACTGTTTTATTGTTTTTAATGTGACGGGAGAGTGTGTTAGTTATTTACCTTAATAAAATGAAATATTAAGTTGTGATGTCTGAATTAATGAAATCTAAGAAAATATTACCCTGTGTGGAATATCCCAGAATGCATCCTGATCAACATGTACAGCTTTTATCCTCCACTTCTTCTTGGATTCAAGCCTTTTCTGTAGCTACTACTCCATAACTTTTACACTTTATAATTAAGTTAGCCTAGAACAGAGAGACGTTGGATGGATCCTGTTCAGTCACACTGAAATAATAGCATCATGCTTTATCCATGACAGCTGAATAGATGGCTGGAAACGGCTGTTCGTTGAAAACAGTCTCCATTGTTTGTTAGAGGAAGGTACATATGTACATGAGGTACAATGTACCCAAAGAATGTCATGTCTTAGAGGTTTGGTAGTGGTATGGCAAAGCCCTTATCATTAATAAGCACCTCATCAAAACCAAATGGTGTGTGTGTGTGTGTACAGCAGCTGTAGTTGTGCAAAAGGTTACACAGCACATGCACACTATCTGGTGGTTAAAGGGTGTAATGGCTCAGGGCATTGAGATGCACACATTGACGGAAACAGACTTTTATGATTTTACATTGATTCCTTTTACAAACGGACGTTAAAATCAGCGTGTTGAACTAATGCAATAAAAAAAGAGGCCACAGCTGCTGAGACCTTTAGTCCCTAGCTGACTTCTAGAGAAAATAAGGCAGATCATACAGACTGCGGTGAAACCAACGCAGTAATAATGACCAAAGAGGTTTGTACAGGTCTGTCCTCTCTGGCCGGCTGAGGCCTTATGGCACACACAGAAAAGGTCCAGTCAGCATCAACCTTGATTTTTTTTTTTTTGGAACTACACACCATCTTCCCTTTGATTGGGCTGCAGTGAGCAGCTCACTGAGTTCAGACTGTGGGAGGTCATCCTGCCCTGGGAGTGTAAGATGAGTCAACATGCAAAGGCAGTGACATCTCTGTGGGATTATTGAAGCACCAGCTCCAGTCTCCTGGGGTTCCTTCATGGACTCATTGTTGTGTTTTGACACTTTTAGAGCTTAAACCTTAAATGCTGTTCCTTTTAAATTCTAGCCACATGGTGCACAAGTGTACGTTCAGCATTACACTCACATTTTGATTTGAAATAGTCATTTTGAATATTTAATACATTTGTTGGAGGCCATACATATTACATACTACGATACTAGGGGCCGCTGCCGAGCAGGACGTGTGATTGTGAGAGGATTTAAGCTGCAAAGAAAAGAAGAAGATTCAACTCTTGACAGTGTCGACCACACATTCTCAGTCTCATCGGAGCAGGAAGTTTCATCCAGAGCAGCCACGGACAGACACTGTATATCATGTATCACACACAAAAATGCACTTTTAGTGGTACAAAGAAGACATATTTTGGTTTACTGAGGGAAAATGGTGCGGTATGATGAGTCACCATGCTCTAGCTGAGGGAACATTTTGTGACCAAGTTGAACCTCTGACAAAGCAAAAGATTAGTTTCAGTGATCAGGGTCGCTCTTTAAAGACACATTTGTCTCCTGAAAGCACCCAGGATCATCTCTCTACAGGACATTAGTGGTCATGGAAACAGTTTAATAACTACAAAAACAACTTTTTTTCTCCATGATTACGACACAGTTGGTAATGTGGTCGTCTCCACCACATTACATTATGTTGGTCCTGTGCATACTCCCATATGTTACACGGGGAGCACAACAAAACAATCTAAGCTTTCATGAAAAAGGCTATTACTGTGTGACACAACTAAACTATTATTTCTTCTTCAAATCTGACCACACAAGCGGAATACTTAGGAATAATAGGCTCCCACTGTGGACGTGTGACATAACTCGTTGGTCGTCATTTACATTGTGTTCAGAGCTCTGTTGGTTGTCTCTCTCTCTCTGTTTCGTACACTCATAACTACAGAATTATGACTTTCATTTAACCTCATATAAACCCAACTTTGCAGAAGTGCAACTGTGAAGTTACCTCAAAGTGTCAGTTGTATTCCATGCACTATTGTGTCTGCCTCCTGCAATTAACATTTAAAAACAAAATGCTTAAGTGAGTGTCAGTATTGATTCAACCCCTCTTTATCTGGATGCAGGGGAAGCATATCTGCAGTGTCTCTACATGACCTCCATTAGGGGTTAGTACTGCTCATTACATTCACTTTCTTCATGAGCAAAAATGAAAGAGAAAAACGGATCTATGTCAGACCTTCATGGTACAAACACTAGGCTACATGTAGTCTACTGGATGTGAGCAGCCTAAGAAATAAGACACCACCATTTTTAAATAAAAATAAATATATTGGTTGGAAATATATAAGCTTAAGAGATTTAAAACTACTAAGTAGACTACTCTCTAATAGTTAAATCTGTTTAGTAGCCTGTGTATTAGGTTTTCTTCCCTCCTCTAAACCCCTTAATGGATTTTATGATTATTATCTATCATATTGATTGTGTTGGTTACAGGCAGACTGAACAAACCCTTAATTTAATGTGGCCCCCTTCTGTTTGAGTGTTTAAAATAAATTAAAGTGACAGCACCTTTAATGGGCCTGCTTTAACAGTATTTATTTGATGTACTGACAGAAGACAGTCCCCGTTTAGAGGGTCACAACAGTAACATATGGATCTGTGTTAAAGTGTCTGCTGCCTGAGAGAGAGAGAGAGAGAGAGAGAGAGAGAGAGAGAGAGAGAGAGAGAGAGAGAGAGAGAGAGAGTGTGTGTGTGTGTGTGTTGGTGAACATTTTGGGCTGTGACCGAGAGGCAGCACACCGCAGCCATGATGATGCGGCTGCAGCAGGCGGAGTCTGCCGGCCTGAACCCTCTTTTCTCTGTCTGGCTGGCTGCTGTCCTGTCATCGGCCTGGGTGTGGTCTTTGCAGTCGGGGGTACCGTTAGCAGGAAATCAAGCTCGAGCCATTTCACTTTAAGGCGAAACAAAGAAAAAAAACACTCGGTTGAAAATTTGTTCTTCTTCGTGGTCGAAGCGAGAAGTAACGTTCGTGTCCTCGAGACGTTCGGTTGGCGCCGTTTGTTCTGATGGGAAAAAGTTTTCTGCTGGTCTCGCTAACCGGTCGTCTGATTTAATAACTTTTTTTTCTCGATAAAACCTGAGCCGGACGTAAAAGAAAGGAAAGATGCCGAAGACGGTAAGAATGAAAACGGCATTAACGTTATCATGTAAAAAACTAACGTTACGGTATTTTGTCTGTCACTCTCTCGCTCCATAATATCTTTACAATAAGGTTTATTTTTTGACACTGGTGCTTAAAATTAACCTTAAAATAACCCTAAATGCGTCTCTGGTACACATTGCGGTGTTTTAACCCGCTTTACGTCCCGTTAGACTCGGGGGTACTTTCCGTTAGATGTGTGCGCGTGCGCGCGCGCGCCCGCCTGTTTGTTCATTAAAATTAGCGCCTTAAATCAGATCATTCATTTAGGCGTTCTTACGTTATTACGGTACTGTGAGCTTTCTCTCCACACTGAAGAGACATAAATCACATTTAGGCTGTCGGCTCTCATCGACTGTGTGGCCTGCACGAGCTAACGAGCTAGGCCTCCCTTTCAGTCTAACAAGGAGGGATTTGAACTGTCATTCAGGGCCAGCTGTGCTGCCCAAAATCTGGAGCAAATGGAGGCAAACTTAAAACGGGGAGGTGGCACAAAGGGGGCAGGCACTAAGAACTATTTATTTATTGCCATTGTTACGAAAAATATGTCAAAATGTTGTGATATCACACGAAGAAGCACCCGGAGCTTCACAGATTTGTAGCTCTGAACAAAGAGAATGATGGTTGACTCAGACTTGACTCTTGTTTTTTTCAAGCAGCATCAGGCAAAGCCTGGCTCTATGTGTGTCTTCATCAGCTGCACACTGAAGGGAAAGTGGGCTCCCACCCATCTCTTCTGTTTGCCTCCTGTGAAAGCATGAGTTTGGGCTTTTGAGTCAGCATCACGCTTTTGAAATTACAAGTGCATATAGAACCGGAAATCTGTCTGCCATCCTTGTTATTCACAGTCTGTAATGCCCACGTGCTCACTCTGACAATAAAAGGGACGTTATGCTACAAAAAGAGACACGCCTGACCCACGTGATGGAGCTGATGCTGTGTACAAAGCCATTTAGATGTCACAGTGGAGACACTTTAATTCATTATATCACTATATTAGTATTTTTTCCTCAATGGAGCATCATCAGATCATCTTGTGCATCACTACTCTTCATTATAAAAACTACATTGTATAGTTTATCACCGTTGACGTAGCATTAAACCTGTGTTGTGAACTTGTGCGCTTCCAAAATTAAAAGCAGAAGTACAAATGGTACTAAAGTTTGTAGCTGCTTTCTTCCTGCGGTATTGTTTCTGCTTTTACTTCCTCTGTATTTTTTTTTTCCAGCTGTCAACCTGAAAAAAGAGCCCTAGCATCCTGGCATTTAAAGTGCATACTTAAAGTGTTCACTACCCTCCTCTTCCTGGAAGGAATTTCCCTTATCACATCAGCCTTTTAAAATACACTTCACAGGGCCATTTTATGTTAGTCACATTGTGCTTCTGGGGCAATTGATATTGGTACATTTATTTATAAAATGCTGCTTTTGAAAAAAATCCATTTAAAGAAGTGAAACATTGGTTAGAATTACATACGGTCGGTATCCTGTTTGTGGTAGGAAGACACAAAAGGAGGTCCTGTACTGTACCTAAGCTTATCGAAATGAACATTGTTAATGTTTCTCGCTGCTGTTCTCTTTGTATGTATTCTTAGTGCTTCGCTTAGTGCTTGACTTTGGGCCAGATCTCTGCAGAGAGACTCTGTACAACACTAGTAGCCTGTGTTGTGTGCAGCAGCTACCGGAGGAACAGCTGGGGACCTGACAGACCTCTGAAGAATCTATTTGGCAGTCGCCATCAGCTCACATTAGCACAGGGACACTGCAGCTGTGTTGTAGAGACCTTCCCCTGTACACAAT
This sequence comes from Cebidichthys violaceus, assembly GCF_023349555.1. NCBI lineage: Eukaryota > Metazoa > Chordata > Actinopteri > Perciformes > Stichaeidae > Cebidichthys > Cebidichthys violaceus. The sequence goes on from NW_027176373.1 coordinate 11,406,175, forward strand.
AAAGAACTAGGACAGAGGAAACTAGTTAGTGGACGGCATAGACCGTTTAAGAGGAAGCGCGGAGATCCTCTCAAAATAAATAGGGCGTAAAGGATGACGTAAAGGATTGTGGGATATCTAGAAAACAAGGCTTGTATTCCAACATTTAATGTGTAAACTAGGGACCACCAAGAGAAGGTATTTTGTCTGCTTTTGTATGGATCCAGTAAAGTTATGTATCAGTAGTAGAATAAGTGATGAAATTGCTAAAACCCAGACCTGTTATTGCAACACTCAGTGGCCCGTTTCCTTTTGTAAGACACTGCAGTAGACACGCTGTATGACAGAAGGAAGCAGGACACTGATTCAGCAAATGATTGAAAGCTAACTGCACCCAATGGAAGTTGTTCCTCCGATTTTATAGTCACATCCACAACAAACCGGGTCAGGGAGTAAAATTAATTCTATTCCTTCAAAAATAGCTTTTTCCATGAACCGTTTTGGTGATTTATTTATTGTAACAGCTTTGACGTTTCACAAAAGCAATAATTATTGAGAAACTCAGAGTTTGCTGGACTCCTCTTGGCAGTGCTTCAGTTTCCCAAGGAAGCCATGTTGTGACTCAAGGTTTCTGCTCTTACATCAGTTCCTCTCTGGTAGTTTCCTCGCCTGCAGCCTTATAAGGACTTTCACATCACAGTCTCTCTATTCTCCTCCCTGCTTCCCCGTAGCGCGGTCCACAGACGACATGCTCCACTTTAGATTGCATTACAGCAGTGCAACAAGTTCAGGACCTGCTGTATTTCTGTCTGTGTTTATCAGTTTTATATTTTACATTTTAGTGGATATTAGTTTTCCATTTAGATATTTAAATGTTGCTGTGACAGGTAGTTGCGGCCTATTATCTGCTTTTTTTTTAAAGGAAGCACCCACCCTCAATTTAGATATTTTAGATAGGCCATTTTTCTCAAGTGCTTAACTGACAAAAATACTATTATCATAAATAACATTGACACTTATACAGCACCTTTTTATCTACAAATACAGAAACAGCCTCCTGTTATTACACACAACTTTAAGCCTAACTTACCATTAAAGCCTGTAGAAATCTCGACAGATGCTGTTTTCTTGTTGACAGTACCAAACTTTGAACAAGTGTTGCTGTGGAGAAATGGTAAATGGAAACACCCAGCGGTATGCAAGCAGGGGATTAAATAAGTCTGTATAGTGCACATAGCAGAGCAGATTAACGGTGTGTGTAGAGGTAGAGGTGGTGGACAAACTACAATCAAAACCTTTTTACACACAAGTAGCGAGTTCAATGTTTTCTGTTTGGAGGTAGTGAGAAAATCAAACTTCTGAAAGTAAGTTCTTTGTTGTTATTTATTTATTTGTACTTTAATATATACTTATTATCCTCTGTTTTTTGTCTTATTGCTAAAGCTGTTGTTGGGATAAAAGAAAACACTATTTTCTAATGTTTTTTTGTAATGGATCTAATCTACCGTTACAGACATTAAAATATTATTACAATTACACATTAAAAGGACATGACAAATGAATGTTATGAGTATTTGGCCCCTTGTTGTAATGAAAGTGTCTAGTACAACCTTCAAGCCAACAGACTGTGTACACAAGGAAAGAATAGCATAAGCAAAGCACTACAGTGAGCAATAGTCAACACAATAGTGCATTACTGCAACACAAGAGCTTGTGGTTGTCAACCTGTAGGGATTGGACTACGCTGGAAACATGGAATTGGGTATAAAAAGTTGTATTAGGTACATACAATGTATATTGGAAAAAGGAATATAGTCAGACAAGTATTATACCTCCATGTTGCCACCTGGTCTCTTTGTTGGGTCTACATATTTTTGTGTATATGGCGGTAACAATATAACAGTGGATTTTGATCCAAAAGGAGACTTGGCAGACAAAAGCAGTCGGGATAAAACAGCCCGTACTTGGTCAGTAGAAGGCTTACAGTTGGCAACAAGATGGCAGGGGTCAAATAGGAAGGCAATATGTCATCATCATAATAATAATGAAATGACTGATAAAATACCAAAATGAATGTGGTAAAGAAGGACAGATGTGTTAGCTGGTCATAAGTCAGGTTAACAATAATCAGGGTGTAGATGATTGGGGGGGATGAAGCAGCAGTTTATCACCATGATGGATGTTCTTATTGAAAACTTATTGTGATTTATTTGTTAAAAGTGGTTGTGGGAACCAGTTTCAATAGAGCACTCGTGTTTTTACTCGAGTGCTCTATTCTGAACTGTTTTGTGTGCAGGATCTGAACTGTTTTGTTGTCGTATAGATGTGTTCCTGTTGGCTCTCTACAAACACAGCACTGTAGTGGAGGGTAATGTGTGTACGGGCTTTAGTGGACATAAACATGCTCGTTGTCTTTCTCACAAGTCTTTTCACATGATTTCCCTTTCAGCGCTGGCTTCGAGCGAGAACATCAACATAGTTACAAGTCTGTTGTGCCGCGCCTCAAGACAGATTTAGCCGTCACCGTCACATTTTCCCACTTTTTTCACACTTCATATTCAGCTTGACATCATACCTAATAACTGTTAACTGTATGCTGCTGGGATTGACATGGTTAGAATGAAGATTTAAAATACTAAATGTACACACACTATATATTCACATTTTAATCCAACTGTTCCACCTGACTGGATTGAAGCTGACCTTATTTTATTGTCGCCTCTGACATTGAATAAAACGGGTTTGCTTTGTATTGTTTGAGAAGTAAAATGACATTAAATAAAGAGTATTGTGCACAGAGATGACGACAATCCTGCTCACCAGTCCTGTGATCCACATACATAATGAAGCTGTCTTGCTCTTAAAACCACTGAGCGGTGTTTTCTTTGTTGTCTTGGCTTTAGTTCGGAGGACTGTGGTTGTGAACGGCACACAGCGATAACACCGGTGTGGGAATGTAAGGGTGGTGGTAACTGACTGAATGCTGAACACTTGTTCAGTGAGTTTCAGTAGTTTTGCTTCCTCTTCCTCACAAGGTGTTTCTTAGAGTTCACTTTTAGGTTAACCTCTCCGTTGTTGCTAATGCTTTCTAATGGCCTATTAATGGTCTAATGACCACTACAACAAATGATGGTCAGTGGGTTGTGTCTCTCTTGATGAGGTTAATACAGCTTTCAATACTGTCAGTCATACAGATGTCATGTTTTCGGTTTTACAGTTCAGTTAGAGTTTTCAGCATTACAATATGCACGAATACTGCTTGTTTTGATTTGTAATTAATCTGATATTAAGTCTAAAATAGAATAGATTTCAACCATGCTTGTGGCATTTCTCTATGGATGTATTTAAATAATAAGTCAGTATACTTTTATACCATATCTAACTTTTAGTTTTTCATATGATTTCATTTCAGTAATTGAGTTTTGATTTAGTTGTGAAGTGATGAGTTGGTTTGATAACTTGGCGAGTTACACTAACAGAAGAGGAAATGAGGCCTTTATGGTTTCTGTGCGGTCAATAGAAGTGGTATGAATAAGGATAAAGTAAACAGAAATATTAGAAATAACCCAAAGTTTCAGGCAGTCAGTGAAGTGGAGGACTCTTGAAGAGAGCTTCACATTATAGAGGTGATTCACCACTGTGCCTCTAAATGTAAAGCTTTTTCAAAGTTGTTAAAAGTGTTGGTGTAGTTAAAAACCCAGTTGAGAATAGGTCATGGAAACTCGACACGCTGGCCTGAGAGGGGTGTTTTTTGAGCGTGTCCTAATAATAGGGTGTTAAGTGTTTTTGAATTCTAGCCATGAGAGACACACCCTAACCAGGCAGAAAATGTTCGAGTGCAGTTCCTTTTTCTGGTAGAATTAGCCACTCTGTCACAGGAAATGAAAGCGCTGAACCCACAGCAGGGTTGGTCATGAACTGAACTCTAATCTACACACTAATGAAGCAGATGTTCATGAAAGTATCATAAACGTCCGTTTAAAGAGCGGTACGTCTAGATGACTTGAGGTGTAGTTCAGTGTAGGGCTCAGATTGTAGGTTTTCACTACAACTCTTTCTGCTGCTGGTGATGACAGGAAGTGAGATGAGGGGGCAAGTATCCTGAGCAGTAAATGGGGTCCTGCTGACATGAATGGGGAAAGAACGCAACTCTAATCAGGCCCCGCAACTGGGAAATAATGCATACCATTGTTGTCCCGGGCAGGCGTGGGCCTCAGCCTGCACAGTTATTTCCCAATAGACATGCTTGCTGCTGTTTTCGTCATCTCTAAGAGGACAGAGAAAATGAGAAAATGCCTACATGGTCATTTTAGTCAGTACAGAATGAATTTATTCTCTGGGGTTTTAAGGTTAAATATATTCATTTGACTCTTGACATATCATATTGCTTTCTGGCTAAATAACCAGCTGTCACAAAGCGTGCTACCTGACGAGGATGAACCTACTTATCAAAGTCTGCTTTGCTTGAATGTTGCTTGTTCAGATAGCTTAGCAGAAGGCTGACGGGTCGTTTGATACACGACAGGATGTAGGCGATTCTCATGAGAGCTCAGTGTTCAGCAGCAGTGCCTCACAGCCACAGAGGATGTGGTTACTTCCTGTAGATAAGTTCTATACTAAGACAGAGCCAGATTGGCACGTTTTGTCACAGGCGAGGCAGGGACCTTGAGACGCGATCTTTCACGAATTCTACACACATCTACATTTTTCAGGATTGTTCACAGTATGTGTCCTGTGGAGGGTGTGCACGGAGGGTTGTGGGTGCACCTCTGCTGCTTGTGCACAGCCAGGTTTATTCAAAATGTTCCCAAGAGCTTAATTCAATTATCAGCTGATCAATCACTGTATGTAGAATTATATGTCATTATATAATCTTTTCTAATAATTTTCTTGTGGCATTCTGATTATTTTTTTTAAAGTACCACTAGAGGGCAACATTGAGACATTTTCAAATTTTTTATTTGAGTTAAAGCATCAAGTGATTCAGTGTTTCCTTGCTGTACTTTCTTGTGCTGTATGTGTGTATATAGAGAGTTATTAAACAGAAGGCATAGACTTATTCATTGAATTTTTACAGCTCAGAGAGGTAAACATGAAACAATTTATAATAATCTCTTGATGACGCCAAGAATGATAATAAAGACATACAAAGGTCATTTGCTCTTTTGAATCTTAGCACAATATATACATGAGATACATTTATTTATCCCCGAAAAATCCCTCATTCTTCCAATGCGCTCTCTTCCTCAGATTAGTGTGAGAGTCACTACAATGGACGCTGAACTGGAATTCGCCATTCAGCCAAATACCACAGGAAAGCAGCTCTTTGACCAGGTATGAAAACAGATGATTTACAGTGACTGTGACATTGTTGTGTGTTATTCTTAACAGTAATTTAGATAAAAACAACATTTCATGAAACTATTAGCAGCAATTAATTGGCATGGAGCTTTATCTTCAACTATAGTAAGAACCAAACTAATAACTGTAATAGTTCTATAACTTATTAGGTATATAACAATGTCAATTTAATACATTTTATTTGCCATTGTAACATATATGGGTTAACCTCTGCTTTATCTAGAAAACAAAGCAAAATACAGTTATTAAATTGTGTAGGGAGCATATACTTTATTCTAAAAACAATTCTGGGGATGCTGTCACATTTATTTATTTGTTTATGTTTCTATTTGTATCACATGCAGGGTTAGGATGTTCTTGGTTCCAACAAAAACATTTTTTTATGTCACAAAATAATTAGTATTTGCTGTTTCTGAGTGTATGAAACAAACATGCAGTAGCGTGACGATGGCACCTGTTGCCTGCCGTTCACTGTGTGCTCGTGTTGTGTAGAGGAGGCACATCACTCAATACTTCTGCTTTCATGTTTCCAGGTTGTTAAGACCATCGGGCTGCGAGAGGTTTGGTACTTTGGACTCCAATACCAGGATACGAAGGGTTTCTCCACATGGCTCAAGCTCAATAAGAAGGTGAGATCCTCCGTTTTTTTCTTCACTACAACGTCTAACACAATATCTGTTTTGCCTTTCTTTGTCAAAATTGAACTGCTCCCGTTGAACTCAAGTCTATTTACAGAAGCGTAACCTCTACCCCCTCACCCGGGTCACGCTTTATTTTAGGTGACAGCCCAGGATGTGAGGAAGGAAAGCCCGCTGCTGTTTAAGTTCCGCGCCAAGTTCTTCCCCGAGGATGTGACGGAGGAGTTAATCCAGGACGCCACACAGAGGCTGTTCTTCCTGCAGGTGAAGGAGGGGATCCTAAACGACGACATCTACTGCCCTCCAGAGACCGCAGTCCTCCTGGCCTCCTACGCAGTGCAGGCCAAGTACGCTGACTACAACAAGGAAGTCCACACGCCGGGCTATCTGTCCAGTGAACAGCTGCTCCCTCAGAGGTAATGCAGATTTATGTCGCCATGTTAACGATAGTCAATGTCCGATAGATGTCACCTTTCGGCCAGTGTGTCTCTGCATGGCATCTGACACTCTGATGTCTCGTCTCCTCAGAGTTCTGGACCAGCACAAACTCAACAAGGACCAGTGGGAGGAGAGGATTCAAGTGTGGCACGAAGAACACAAGAGCATGATGAGGTAAAGGCCGACACGCACGTGCACTTTGAAGAAGAGACTTGCTCTTTCAACAAAGGATCTTTTACGGTCTTTCCCCAAAAATACTGACTGAAGTGTGTATATGTGCTCCTTAATCCCTCTCTCTGTAGCGCTGGTTAAAGACACTTCTTATTTGTCCACAGAGAGGAGTCCATGATGGAGTATCTGAAGATCGCTCAAGATCTGGAGATGTACGGAGTCAACTACTTCAACATCAAGAACAAGAAAGGAACGGAACTGTTTTTGGGAGTGGACGCTTTGGGGCTCAACATCTATGAACAAAATGACAAGTAAGTGATTCTGCAACAAGTGTGAAGTTGCCGTGAATGCACACGCTCAGCACAATTTGTGTTCCTGTCCGAATGTCATGCAGCTGACACAGAGTTGGGTTTTTTTTTGCATTGTCCTCAACAGAATGACGCCCAAAATTGGATTTCCTTGGAGTGAAATCAGGAACATTTCCTTTAATGACAAGAAGTTTGTCATCAAACCAATTGACAAGAAAGCACCTGTATGTTAACCCTTAATAACGAAGAACTTCTGTGTATACATCTGTGTATCGCTCCTAGTCTCCTAAATCTCTAATGTCGCTGTTTTAGGACTTTGTATTCTACGCTCCGAGACTGCGCATCAACAAGCGCATCCTGGCTCTTTGCATGGGCAACCACGAGCTGTACATGCGCCGCCGCAAGCCTGACACCATTGAAGTGCAGCAGATGAAGGCTCAGGCTCGGGAGGAGAAGAATCACAAGAAGATGGAGAGGTAAGAGACCATTCATTCCTTCTACCACTGTAAATGTACCAAACATGTATTATGGATGTGTAAACTACTGTATTTTTAAATACCTTGTGTATAATATGGGGATGATCTGCTCAAAACATTATGATTACAGTTTTTTCCAGTACATCTTGTATACTGTTTCTGTTTCCATTAGAGCTCTGCTGGAGAACGAAAAGAGGAAAAGAGAAGTTGCTGAAAAGGAAAAGGAAAAGATTGAAAAGGAGAAGGAGGAACTAATGGAGAGGTTAAAGCAGATCGAGGAGCAGACGAAAATAGCCCAACAAGGTGGGAGACCCGTTAGAGAAGCTTGCACGTTGTCCTGCGGTGAATGCTGACGGTGTTGTTTCTCACGCAGTGCTGACCTTTGGTGCTTTCTCTGTGAATGTGTGTCTGCACAGAGTTGGAGGAGCAAACGCAGAGGGCTCTGGAGTTGGAGCTGGAGAGGAAGAGAGCTCAGGAGGAGGCCGGGCGCCTGGAGGCCGATCTGAAGGGCGCCGAGGACGCCAAGGAGGCGCTGCTGCAACAGTCGGAGAACCAGATGAAGAACCAGGAACACTTGGTCAGTTATCCAAAACTATATGAAAGAAATGAGTGTTCTGACGCTTCAAATATCAATATCAAGAAAAACTAAAGGAAAAACATGCTTTCAGGCGACAGAGTTGGCTGATCTGACTTCCAAGATTTCCCTCCTGGAGGATGCCAAGAAAAAGAAGGAAGAAGAGGCGGTGCAGTGGCAAGAGAAGGTATGATCTGAGTGGCCACTTTCTACAGTAACCAGTCTTCTTCCTGTGCTTACAGTTGTTGAAGAGAGTATTGTGTCACACTCAACATTAGAACTGATGACATGAAAAGAAAGTGTTTGTTTGAGTTTGAGCGTGAATAGGTAGTTACATATACACAGTTAGACGGCTTCTTCTTCTTCCCCCTCTTTCAGTCGGTAAAAACTAAAATTATGCTTTACAGCCATCACGCGTGGAGACGTGAGACAGCCGCTGAGGTCTTGTTGTTGTGTGTTTCTAGGAGGGTGGGGGTGAAAGCTCACTGCGTCTTAAAAACGGTGTGTGCCAGGCCAGCCCCTTCTTCTTTGTAGGCAGGGTGACTCATGAAAGCTGTCTTTGTGCGGAGGAAATCCTGCCGTAACTCTTGTGCACCATTATGATATTCCGTCTTCTAAACAACTGACGTGCTAAGTGCTGGTTTCCATATCGTGCATTTTTTGGCAAACAGTTTAGTTTCAGCTGAAATTCTAGCCTTACTCATAATTAGCTCTTATTCCTGGCTGCAATCCGTTTTCACTCTCTCAGCGGCATTCATTTATTGTTCAGCAAATTCCGCTGTACATGTTGTCCTCTGAAGTTCTCTGGCTAATATATAATATAATATAATCTGCCCACCCAGCAACGTAGAGCTGAAATTACTTTTCCTCTAGCGCTACCATTGGCTTCACAGTTTTGGAGATTTTCGTGTAACTTTTGTTGCTGTCGCTCTCTGTGTCCCCTCAGGCCACCACGGTGCAGGAGGACCTGGAGAAGACCAAAGAGGAGCTCAGAAACAAGGTGATGGTGGCTCACGTTCAGGAGCCCCTCAACGCAGAGAACGACGAGAACGACGAGGACGACGAGAGCAGCGCCGAGGCCAGCGCCGAGTTCGGAGCCGCCGTCGCGTACAAGGACCGCAGCGAGGAGGAGCGCATGACCGAGGCCGAGAAGAACGAGCGCTTGCAGAAACATCTACTCGTAAGTCTTCGCTCATCTGTCATCTATAAGTTTGATCTGTCAAGAAATTATTGGATTGATAGATCAAGAGGCTAATTGTAAAGTTTCGATCTTATAAGACACACGGCTGCATTTTAATGGGCTTTTTTTATACATTTGTTTTTATTCAAATTAATAAATGTGTTGAAGTAAATCATACCGCAGAAGAAAAAATGGGCAAGTGGGTTTCATTACTGCTGTCCTTCCTTCAGTTTGTCACTCCACAGCTTCAGTGTTGAAGGGTAAATACTGTATGTGTTTATAGATGCACTGTCAACTCTCACAGACTGATGAGGTGAATCGATCATCGCATCTCAATTTCTCTTTAATAAATACATTTTTACGATGGAGAAAAAGAAGATAAAGAGAAACAAATGATATAGAGAAGGATTGCTACATTTCAAACAGATGTGGTTAGCTCAAAAGCAGATGTGAATCACTGAAAACGTGGCGTTTGCACATTCAGGGAGGAGAATGAGTCTCATACGTCCGTGATAACAAACTGCAGTGAGGTGTATCAATGCCGCTGCTTCTGTATTTCCAGGCTTTGAGCTCGGAGCTGGCCAACGCTCGGGACGAGAGCAAGAAAACGGTGAACGACATGATCCACGCAGAGAACATGAAGGCAGGACGAGACAAGTACAAGACCCTCAGACAGATCCGGTCAGGAAACACCAAACAGCGCATTGACGAGTTTGAGTGCATGTGATGTCTGCACAGCCCAATAAAAAAAAAGCAAAAAAAAAAGCAAAAAAAAAGCCCACACAGCTGGGCCTCTCTGCCTGGACTGCAGTCCTGCCTCACACAAGCTCTGCACCCAAATACATCAGATCCACAACATGACATGGTTGCACAAGCACAGCACAATGTACAAACATGGATCTGGAAAAATCCATTTGTTATCATTCCTAACTATGAATTTTGGCAAGTTACTGGTTGAAAAGGGACAAACTGTATTTTATTAGTTTCATCCCTCACGAGGGGTTTATGTAGCATATTAGCGATGGGCTCACGCCTCATTTCATGACACATTGAGTAAGCAATTTTTAATTTCTTTATATATTTCTGTCACGTTTTTGTATCATGATTTCAAAATAAAAGGCTCAGAGACCGATCAAAATTTCCGATTGAAAACTGTGCCTGTAGACGTATTTCTGCTGTTCACATGCAACGGTTCTTCACATCAAGCTCAACTTAAGTGTTCCTCCCATGACCCGCTGCCCATAGTTTTAAAACCAAACGCTCTGTAATCCATGAAGAGCATCAACAGAGCAGTATTATTCTTTTTGCTAATTCCCTTTAAATTTACTTACTGATCATTTGAGTGTATTCTGAATCTGCCTACTGTTATAAATCATTCAGTATTTACACCCCACTCAAGAGGTGATATTAAAGATCAATTTCATTACATTTTTTTTGTCTGATTTTACTATTCTGAAACTTCTTCAAGTCAGTTTGCAACTACAAGGCTTTAGTGTAAATGTTCTAGTATTCAGTGCCAACATCTAGTCGATTCAGCATTCAATAAGTTGATTTTACTGTACCTTTTAAGAGTTTTACCCTAGTTTTATACTCCTGCTTTTATTTTTAAATTCTGCTTATTTGTGAGGAGCCTGTTGGATGATCAGAATATATATATATATATATTTTTGCATTGCTATAACCAGTTCAGCATAAGGAATTACACTGTAGTGGTCACATGTCAAGTTGGCTTGCCAACAAATAAAAGTCATCTGTAAAGGTAAAAGTTGTAGTTTAAACTTGCATTCTGAGAACTTTCCTTCGACAAAACATAAAATAATTTCATTAACCATGCACTGGAAAACCATAGCGTACCTTTGCAAAATGAGTCAAGACAGACTTACTGTCTCCAATGCATGCATTTTTGATATACTGTATGTATTTAATTACGTTTGTGTATTTTGTAATTTGGATTTTTCAGAAGCGCTAGAACTATGTAAGGTGGAAAAACAGACACCACTGAGGATATTTTTGTATTATAAAAAAACTAGAAGTACTTGTCAAAGTAACAGTTTTTGTTCAGAACGAACATCATTTTGAAAACAGTATTTTGGTGTTAACTAATAGCACAGCTCAGTGCTGTGATAGTACGCTGATGGAACAAGCAACACCCCAAAGCCTGTGATGGGACCAATGAAAAGCCGGACGCTACAGGAAATTATGTTCAAGGCAGGCAAAATACCGTGAATGGAAGTTTTAAACCAGGACAAACCATTTTGCATGAAAATGAACAAAACTTTCTTGTGCCATTTGTTCCAGATTAGATTTCATGATGCAGACATGCGAAGGGTTTTGCTTGTTCTCAGATATTTAGAAATTTGTGTTTGAAAGATTTATTTACGCTATTTTGAAGTTCGAAGTTTAGATTTTTTAATTTCATTTTGATTTCTCTTATTGAATGAACCGTTGTCATTTGTACCAAGATGCTTTTTGATATACAGTATTCTCGCCCATTGCTGCGTAAAGTTCTTGTACCATGAAATGTAAAAGTGCAGTCGTTGCCATTTTGGATGCTCTTCCATGCCTTTGACAATAACTTGTATCGTGCTGCACTGTATGTTCTACCTGAAGCACCGTGTATCGACAGCCTTCTTTGGAGAATCAAGTGTAATTTGAACCCGAGTCATCGTGTGTGAAAAAAGAAATGTATTAAAAGACGCTGCTCAATATTTTGTCTTGAATCAAAAAGGCCTGAAACGTAATATTGTAAATTGACAGACAGTGCCTTGCCCAGGTTTTCCATCAGATCTTGCTGCTTCAAGTCTTCCTTTCAGTAAAGTAAAAATAAACAGATTGTTTTTCCTGACTATTTTCTTACTATTTCAACTGATGTAGAAAACCAGTTTAATTAGTCGTGTCTCATAAGCACCCTTTTACTCCATATTCCTTTAAGTTTATCATGTCATACTTTTAATCTGTTAACATGTTTACATTAAGTCTTTAATACAGTGATCACACTTATCAGATGGCCTTCAGTTCCCGTCACACCTGCTGTCGAGCACATAGCTGCAATCCTGCAATGAGCCACATGATGGCAGCTTACCCCCAGTCTTCAATCAGGGTGACAAGGCAACGATTTGAAAGTTCACTGTCAATGAACATTTGGGTGATGATATCAAGCTGGTCCTAAATATAAACGTCATGTTAATCAATAGTGAACTCATCTGTACATAGTATGAAGATGTCAAGAAATGGGACATTAAGGTTAATTTTCCTCCAGTTTACCAAAGCAAGTTCTCAGAATAGAATTATAAAACTAGCACAATCATCAGATAAGAAAACTGAAAAATGTATACATACACATGCACACACACACACACACACACACACACATACATAATTACGTCTGTACAGGACATCCAGACCCTACGTATCGAAAATTGTTCTGCACATTATTTTTACAACGCTAAGCAGGATGCACTGAAATATCTCCCACAGCTGATTTATTTTCCGCTTGGAAAAAGAGTCCAATGACACATATTTGTTGCAGTTTTGAAATCCTACTTGGAGACATCAGGTTTGGACTCAAAACTCAAATATTTATAGTAAAGCCAATGACTAACAGGCAACCAAATGAGAAACTCTCTGTTTGATTTTAGCTTTAAAACCCATGAATCTGGATGCAGTGCTCATTTTTGAGTACATTAAATGATAAAGAAATAGAAAGTAATAGAAATAATTTTAGTTTTCAGCATGTGCAGAAGCGCTTCTCATTTTTACTTGTGGTAGCTCAATATTTTACATTATTAATTCAATTAATCATGGAAATAAATATTTCACCAAAAACATTCAGGTAGTCAAGAAAATGTTCAGCTATTTTTGCAAGAGGAAATTCAGTTAAGTCTTGTTGAACGACTCTCTTTCTTAACACCAAAGAGGTGGTGTTTTTTCATCTCCCACTTCCTCTATACTTGTGGTATTAGTGGCCTGAAAAGGGTGTTGAAATGGTTCACACTCTGAACTGCCATGAAGAGATAAGATACCATGAGTCTTACTATCCGAACAGGTCTCAGTATGTACCTCAGTGTTTCACATAGAATGAGTCAGGATCTCTGTAAACAGCTTTTCTCGCTTCATTCTTCTTCAGGTTGTCAGATGGGAACTCTAACAACATACCATTGCCCTTCAAGTCCTTCACCGTAATACCTTATTCTCATATTGCTAATATATTGTTCTAAATATTACTAAAGGTTTTATCTAATGACTGGAATTCTTAATCCTTTCAAAGCACTGATGACTCACAAAACGGCAACAAAATTGTCAACTCTGTACAGTTAAGGAAGGAACAAAAAGTACTTTAAAAGGGCGGACTAAAGCCAATTTGTTTGAAGACCTCAGTCTTAAAAAAAGAATATATATATATATAAGCACAATGTGACTGGTGATATGACTATCAAGTAGGTCATAGCATAATGATGCATTGGTGCAATCTGGGAACTCTAAATTGGTCTGTATATGCCAAATGTAAACATGGTCGCTGCCCTCTGCACATTTAAATCATGTCTCATGCTAAAACAACTAAATAATGTGCTTGTCAGAGCCTTTCTTAAATCTTTAGAGGTGCTGGTTGCCACATTTTGTTACTTTTGGACCGAGCCTGTCTCGCTGTTCCTCCTGTTTCCAGTCTTCTAAGCTAAACTGGCCAACAGCTGGCTGTCACTTTAACATGACATAGTGTCATACTAACATGACAGTGGTATCCATCTTCTCATATCATTTTCTGCAAGAACTTGAAAAAGCACATTTTAAAGAAAAAAAAAAAGTCAACTAAGCTTTTTAAACAACTAATTTTAGGGCTTCTGATCTGCCACTTCTATGCAATGCTATGCTATGCTATATTATAATATACTACTGTTGAAAGTCTTCCATGTCCATGCCATGTTTCTGGGAGGAGCCTCAGGCTCACCTGTGCTGCCTGAAGTCAACTAGACACAGGTGAGCTCAATCTGCCCTGAATCGGTGCTCTAATAACTGGAAGGAGACTCGTTCCTCTGTTTGCTCTGCCAAAGACCGAACCCGTGTTCACGGTTGCTTGTCAGTTTGCATCTTAAGTGAATTATTGTTCAAGGTCTATCAGTTTGAAAATGTCATGTTTGTTTACTTAAATTTGACTAATTCCAGTGTTAACCTGATGCATTGTTTATTTGAATATTATCTATCTTTGTTCAGAGCCAATGAGAATTTGAGTTTGATAATTGATAAGCTAAGATGAGTGAATGCATGGAACTTATCTGTAATGTATTTCTTTCTCTATTTGAATAATTTACACAGACCCACCAATTAGTTAAAAGGAACGTACATGTGAAAATAAAGTCCCTCTTTGGTTGACTCTGCTGACTCGCTGTCTGAAATGTGATGTCTCTAGACTCTCTCTAGACTCTCACCAAGGTCGCACCTGTAACAACTGTACTGTACTTTAGCCGACAGGAAAGTCCAGTTCACTGTTGTGGATGGATTGTTCTTCTACATTTACTTCTTACTGCATGAGCCGCATGACACTACAGGCTGTAAAGCTTCACCTTCAGTGAAGGTGGTTCATAAACAGAGCTGTATCAGGGTGCAGGTGCGCTGTTGGTGGGGGGCATTTGGACAAGAGTCATTGCAACGTTTGCTTGTAAGTGCTTAAAATGATGCATGATGATATATTTCAATGTGATGATGAAGCATGGTTGCTTCCCACGCTGCATACTGTCTAATATCAAGTTCGTTTTTGGCCTTTCCCCCCTATTGGGTTCCCCAAACTCTCTGGGTTCATCAGTCGGCCCATTTTTTCCTGTATCCATGTGGTCTTCTGCATGCTGTTGCATAGAGCTTGGCTGAGCATCCATAAGAACAATTGTCCACTCTGTCACCCAACTGTGAACAGTCGGTATACAGAAAGATTCAATGTTCAGTCACTTTGAGTGATAAAGAAGCGCAAATTACAGTACACTTGTGGCTGCAGGGGGAAGTCCAGTGAGAGTAAAATGAGGAAGTTGCACAGCTCTGTGCAGGCGGCGCCTTCTGGTCTTTGCAAAAAACATGTAGGTAATGTTTGAAAGTAAGAAGTGATGGTAATAACTTTGACAGTTTTGAGTGTTACTTGGAAGTTTAGGATTCCAGACATTATGAAATCATTGCATGGACGGAGGTGAATTGACAGACCACCAATCAGCTGTGCAGACTAAATGCTGATGCTTGTCTTTGAAGCAGGAAGGAGCATATGACAGCCAGCGAAGCATGATTTGCATGAAAATTAAAGCGAAATAGGACTGACATTGCCATTAATGGATATACTATAAAGAATAGTGTGATTATAGAAAATAAAATCTTTAAATCTCCCAAGCTTGTTTGCTACTTTCATAGTTTTTAGTGTTCTAAACCTGCATATATGCAGTTCCATAAGCACATTCTTCACAATTGTTGGGACACATGAAACTGTTGAAAATGTCTCAGCAAACCATTATCTCTAAAAGCTGTGAGCCTTCAACGGCATTTCACAACGGTGACATGTTGACACTTTATTTCCACACATTTCCTGAGAGCTAGCTTTGCAGTTATCTTCCTTGTTTTGACTTCCTCTTTGCAGCGTCAGGCTCAATGGTCAAACGAATTGTCTTGTGCACAGAGTCATCACTGTGATCTCTTGTGTGAGAGAGAGAGAGAGAGAGAGAGAGAGCGTTGCACTCTGACTCATCTGCTTCAACATCAAGAGATCCGAGCTCTCAGGTAACAGATTGGCGTCTCGTTTCTGTAAAAGGGAGATTTGTGCATGTTTTTTGTGTCTTTGATAACATTTGGTTGGAGCGACACCAGTCTCTTTGTTCTTTTATTCCACAGAGCCGTTTTTGACGTTGCCAGATCAGGCCCCCCACTTAGTGTATTTGACAAGCTGAGTTTGACACTCTGTATCTCTGAGTGTCAGTTTGTCAAATACCCCAAGTGAGGTGTCACTTGTCTACAAATGTGACCCATCCTGGGTTACTCCACAGACGGACCAGCCAGCTCCTCAGGGTGCTCTACCGCACCATGGAAACTGAAAAGCACCATGTTTATTGTATAATCTGTTTAATTTATTTTGCAAATCACATGCAAGTTACATGCATATCATAGTTTTAATGAACCAAAATATTTATGCTGTGACAATCCAAATAAATGCAATGATTGAACCAACAAAGGTTTCATAGAGATGTTTTAACCTCTTGAGCGCAATTTTCTTTTTTCAGTCTTTATTTCTATGCCTGCAGCATAGTCACTACACATCTCAGCCAAAACATGCCACATGTTATTTTCAGGAGAGGTAAGGCTGCTCTGAAATTCCATCATTTATGGTTCCTCGGATCATTTTTATTTCCAGAAGTGTTTTGACACAATTTGCATTCAGGAAGTTACAAAGGTTAAAATAAAGTTCTGAGAAAAGTTGCTCCAAACCCATGAGAACAACCTAAATGTGACGTCTCAGTTTTCTGATCTGTTGCCAAACATTAAGTTAAAATGCATGCTAAATGTGACGTATATGTATTCGCACAATTTCTTGTGAAAGAGCAAATTCATGTACTTGACAAAATGATCGCTTTCTGCCAGACCTAAGGGATGACCAGCCTTTTATAAGACTGCACACATTTCAGGTATTTGCCTAATTTCTTCCATTCAGTCTTTTGCTTATTTGTTTTGTTCAGCCATGATGGAAGTGTCCTTTCCCTGCCAACATGTGGGAGCGCCTCTTTTCAGTTTCCCCTGTGAAAACTGGACTCTGACTTGGGTGACTTTAGCTAGATTCTTTTGGGGACTTTTTTTGTGATAAGATCACAGTATTTTATGATTTTTATAGGCTGATGTGTGATCTCTCAAGGGTTCTACTTATGATCTAAAACTGCTGGAAGTGGTGCAGACAGAAGCTTATCATCCAACTGACGGCACTTATCGGCCCGCCTTGCATTTCCTGTTCCTGTGGGGACACGCTGAGTTGCCTGCATGTGTGTGAATATGTGTATACCTGTTTGGCATTTTAAACACCTTAACTCACTAACTGTTGTCATGAAGGTTTTTGAAAAGCACTTAATCATTGTGGGTGAGAATAGCCAGAAAAGCAGGCTCGCTTGCATACTACAAAATGTGACCCGATGCTGTAGCACATCCTGGTGTGATTTTTGGCATACTGCATTTGAAATACTATGCTTTGGGAAATGCTAAATGTTTTTTTTTTTTTCTGGCATACTAGATGGTATGGTGGTAAGGGTAATGGAGTGTAAGTGAATGTCTACTGTTCTCCGTCATTGCATGGGGAGGCTGCTAACACATGGTGTAAATCATGAGCACTCTGTGCTGGCTGCAGAAATGAAAGCATCCATCCCTCCATACCAACACATGCTTGGTGTAAAAACAAAAATAAGTAGATAATGTGCAGTCGGGTTTCATCTGCACATTGTTATGTGCAGCTTGTACAAATCTAGTTTTTAAGGCACACCCATATACAGTTTCATGGATAAACTGCTTTCTGGCTGGTTTGTTTAATTTCAATTCAACTATTTATAAAACAAAAAATTTCACATTGTTAAGCTCTGCAGCCAAACATTGTATCATGTTGCTCTGATTGATATCCAGATAAAGTATTTTGAAGGTTGTCCAAATTTCAATTTGTACTGTACACCGCAACCAATCTTGTCCGGCTTCCGAGACGATTGGAAATGTTCTTAAATTAACATTGGTCTGGAGCGGGACTTCACCAGAATGTTTTTAGGCCATCTGAATAACTGAGTCTGTAAAAGGATCCCTTATATTTTTTTATAAGATCAGGTCAACATCAGCAATAGGTGCACCGTCATCAAACTGTTTAGACACCCAGGCTCTAGGCTTTATATGGAAATGCAATCTGTTCTCTGCTGTTTTCATTGCACAAGAGCAATGGGCCTCCAATGAGGCCGCCAAATTGTACAGTGTTTAAATGTGTTACAGCCCCCCAGTTTCCAAGATGAAGTCTAAACCATACCTGCAATACAACTGTACCTCAATGGGAATAGCAGTAAAAGTGTCAGTTTTGTTCTCTGGCAGACCAACAGTTCCAGTCTGTCACAAATTTTTCATTAAAAGTTTTAACAAACTCCAAAGGTATCAGTGTATCTGGTGGATTCACGCCACACATTTTTCTCATATATAGTGAGTGGAGTAATTCAGGTATATTTGGTCAATTGTGACAGCTGTGTGAGGGAAATTGTTAAAAAAACAACTAAACATATACAGTATAAGAGTATAAGAGTATTTTGTTTCAAACCATCACTCCATTCCTAGCTTTTCTATATTTCTTCATTATTTCCTGTTTTTCATCTGTTGCTGTAATTCTACCAGTAAGTGGTGGTAGAGCTCTGTTCTTTGATTTGTTTCTAACACGTGGCCAGCTTCACATTAAAGAGTCGGATATCGAACACGGTACACAAATAAACATATTCAGTTTGTTGAGATGTTTATTCTTAACTGGAAAGAGAAGCTCAGATCAACAACATGAGTTAGATCAATGCAACCGCACCACATCAAATATCTTCGTCTGTCTATAACTCTGTGTACACAACTGGTTGTCTATAATGGCAACAGCAATGTTAAATGTTGGTGTGAGAGGAATGTACATCCTTGTGTTAATTTTTCAATTTACTTTTAGCATGAAGTGTATTGGAGATATCTTAAAGAGATAAAGATATCTACAGGTATAGATCCTTCTGAACCATAATGTATACATTCCCATTTTCTGTTATATTTATTTGTAATTTTGATATTACCTGGTAAATTACTCATTCATGTATGTGCAATATCAATATAAATGTATATCACTGTACAATATCTACATTTCATATTTCATATGTGCAATATGAGATTCTCTCTTATTTTAGTTTTTGTTAGTTTTACGGTTTAGTTATTTATCATCCCTTTACTGTTTTGATATCTTATTTATTGTCATTGTTTTTTACTGATGCATCTTGCTTTTGCACTAGGCTATCCCCTTTGCTTCTGTAATACTGTAAATGTCCCCACTGTAGGACTAATAAAGGATCCTCTTATTTTATCTTATCTAATTAATATGGCCTGCTAGCGTCCAATGATTGTTCAGCACTTTCAGTTTTGACATGATTGAATAAACTTTTTTTGTGATTCATTTATCATTGAAAAAAAACAGTCAAAGTTAGTATTTCTTTTTTCAAATGCAACATAAGACCTCCTGATAAGTGGTGCAGAGCATTTGTGACATTTAGTTTTCTGATTCACACAGTGAAAAAGATCAGAGCAACATCAACACTCTAGGTTATTATTGTTTCCTGACATTTCGTTAAAAACTTTATACAGCGGGGGAATATCCTTTTGAAGATGTTCCCTAACTGTTGTGCTCAACACGAGTACCTTGAGGTTTACAGTCACAGGATGTTGTTTGGTTCCAGTAAAAGCAAATACTGTCCACAGGCTGACATATGGGATCAATTAAGGGAAAGAAAAACATTTTACCAAAGGTTTGTAACTGCTTCCTGAAGAACAACATGAGGGGTGCGAATGTATTGTGTTAACCAACAAACCCGGAGCAAAAACGTTATTTAGTACAATGCACGTGCATGATGAGGCTAACTAGTCTGACAATGAGATGGAGAGTACACATAACTTTAACACATGTTTCACCATACAGAGCCAAGCCAGGTCCAAATTCTTTTATAATATCTGATAAATGACTCACAAATAAGACAATTGAATGCTCTGAAATTTAGGTTTTATTATTGAGAAGATTCAATGTCAACATTTATGCATTTAGAACTGAAAGCCATGAGATGAAGGCTAAAGCGAGCATATTGTACCCCGTGAATGACATGGTCAGTCAGTGGGTAAGGTTCAAGGTTTAATTTGGTCAACTCAACAAAAAAAACATGCACATTACATTGCTTCCAACCAATGCTAATTACCTAAACACAGAAAACAGACACATGAACTAAAACTAGGAATATACAAAACAACTGCATTCCATCATAAAAATTGGTCAAAGAATCATTCAAACGACAGTAAACAAATGAAAGTAGGGTTCAAATTGAAATAAAATGACAGTGTACATCCTCCTTATAGATATCTAGTCGTAAGTGTTAACGTGGAGAATTGTGATCTGACCTCTGGTTGAAGCACCCCGTTGGTACGTTAAAAGTGTCGGACTGAATTGATGAGATATCATCATTCAGCAGAATCCCTGATTTTGAAAAGTGGCGTCTAATGTTTTCAGTGAAAACGCTGAAGCACAATGCAGGGATGCATCATTCTCCCGAATGTTCTCAAAATCCAGTCAGTGATATCAGAGCTATTACCTTAAAAGAACAAACAGATAACCTTGGTTGAATACAAAATTACACTTATTTCAAATAAAGATATATTTGCAGGATCAAGAAATTCATTAAACTTCACAATGAGGTGAAAGACATTTAGAAAAAAATATTTCTTTTTAGGTTTGAAAGATTCTTTGCTTTCACAGAAATGTGTGAATTGCCACTTTTCCCATTTACAAATGCACTGAAATCTGATATACATTTGTAATAAACAGAATATGTTAAAAAAGAGTGTCTGTGAGAATTCAAAGTTTCCTCTCATCACATCTTTTCCTTCTGATTTAGGATTCAGGTTCCTTTGCAGTGCAAATGGGGGTTTCTGTTGGATATTTGATATTTTGACTAATCCTGGTCTTAGTGAGGTTTTAGACTAAATTATTTAGTAATCATATTTGGTGAAAGTATTGACTTCTCAATCTCACATTTTACCTGCATATGACTTAGTTTTATTTATGTTTTATGTCTCTAATCAGAGGAATCACAATCTGGGGGGGTCTTGCTCAGCAGATTCAGGGGTGTTGAGTTCAAATCACAGATTTACGACTGGATAAGAACATTTTAAACAAAAGATTCTGCTGCAAAACGTTTTAGGAGTGTGAATTGCCCTTGTGGAGCAGCAATCTCTGATACAACTGAGGAAGAGCAGCGTCTGTAATTCAAAGTTATTTGTTCTTAATATTAATGCATTTTGGGAAACCTTTTTGGACCTAATTTGTACCTAATATTAGTGTCACCACCTGTGAATTTGAATTTGTTGCTGCATTCCAGATTTGGGTCATTCACTTGGTGCCACATGTAATACAGCTGAGACGAAAGGAATCTGTGAACAAGCAGAACTTCTCTATAATAGCAGGGTTCATATTTATCTATCTTTCTGAAAGGAATGTTCAGTCCTGCTGTCTTCACCCCTTTATGGGAATAAGGACTGAGTCCTGCTTTGGCCAGGCATTGTCCCATGTAAACATCATCAATGGGAAGAATGGTGATAGACTGGGACATTTTGTATATGACCAAAGCTGTGTAGCTAGACAACAGGAAGCCCCCACCACTGCAGTAGGGGGGGGTATACGTCTGACTAATGCACCTGCACTAGAATATAGTACTTATGATAAGGCTCTCTAATAGGCCCACCATTTTGAATCAGGTGGCTGGTAAAGAAGTGCTTGTTTCCATTATTGTCCTCGAGGCTTTGGAGATAGTCAACCATGTTGTTTGTGTGAGCAAAAATGTCATCATCACCATTCAGCAGGAAGCGAACATGTGGACAGTTTCTTTCCATCCACTCCAGGAAGAGTATCTGCTTCAAGGTGAGGTTCAAGAATGAGTCCTTGAAGTCCCATTGGAGGATGTCCTTGTAGTTGCGTTGCTCCAGCTCGAGGACTTCAGTCTCACTTTCTCTAATCCAGCATTCTTTGATCCTGTGATGAAGATCCTTCGGATCCACACACCATTGTGTAACCTCTCTTTGGCCCAGGTTTTGCTCAGTATTTCTCGGCGGTCGTAGTTATCAGGCGAACTTTTAATGACCAGCAGAAGAAAGACGTCTGCGGATCCATCAGCTCCTCCACATTTGTCAGGAACATCCAGCAGCATGGGAAAATGTTGACAGTGTCGATAGTAGAGAAAGTCTTTTATAGGATCGGGGAGCGAGTTGAAGTTTGTGATGTTGGCATCACAAACTTCACATACCTGCGTAATGTGTTACATTCACTATTCAATATTTATACAGCACCCTTTGCACTATGTTTACAATTGTTGTTTTTACTCTTTTAAATATTCTATCTGTACATTATTAAATTTTGACTGTCAACTTTGTCCTTCTTTTTAGATGTTCCGTTTCTGTGTAAGTACATGGCAAG
Source organism: Cebidichthys violaceus (assembly GCF_023349555.1). Classification (NCBI taxonomy): domain Eukaryota; kingdom Metazoa; phylum Chordata; class Actinopteri; order Perciformes; family Stichaeidae; genus Cebidichthys; species Cebidichthys violaceus. The sequence continues at coordinate 11,428,519 of NW_027176373.1, forward strand.
CGACGAAAAACCGCAATAAAACTAACACGTACCGTGTGTACACATACTTCTACAGATTCTGATGTGTCACCGCTGCAACAATATGTTTTTGTCTTTAAGTATTAATAAAACACAGTAATTTTACTTGCAAATGTCGTGATAAACAGTGTTTGAATGGAACTAAACGAACGTGATGAGTCAGGTGCTGCAGCAGAGAAGAAGCTGCAGGTGTGTCTGCGGCCGCAGGAGGGCGGAGCTGAGCGCTCCATATCGCTCAGCGCACGTCCCGGAGAACACGATAGATACAAATGTTCAGTGCGTTTTCAGGGCCACGGACTGCATATAAGAAGTGCACGGGGCTAGCAGTTAGTGAACGACACAAAACTTCACAGCAATGAAATAAAATTGAGGAGGACGTTGCCATGTGCTATGTTAAAGAGTATCTGTTGTACCTGGCATAATAAAAAAAAAGCAAGTTTATATCAGCCAAAGCTGAAAGCACCAAAACAAATGCACCTACCTTGTTACCTGAACAGGTGCATGCAGGGGTTATGACTAACGTGCTAAATGCTAACCGGCACACGGTAGAGATTGAGACTTGAGGTCGTATCGTGCATTGAGAATGAGCAGACAGAGAGGCACTTCAGCAGATAGTGGAGGACCTCTCGGTGCACGAGACTCGCAGACTGACGTCAGGTGAGTAGCCGGCAACAACAGACACACTGTAGAGATAGGTGTGTGTAATTGTGCAGTCTCCCCTCTTGTTTAAATGTGTGTGTGTGTGTGTGTGTGTGTGTGTGTGTGTGTGTGTGTGTGTGTGCGTGCGTGCGCGTGTGTGTGTAAGGGCTTTAACGTTAGCATCTGTTGTTTATGTGTTATCCGCTTTTGTGATGTTTTACAAGGAGTGTCAGGTTATGTAATGTATGTATCTTAATGATCCTCGTTGCCCCGCTTTTATGTATTGAGGACACGGGAATGCATCTGTGTAATTGATAAGCAGTTGTATAAACAGGCTGCAAATGTCGGTTTATAGAAAATATTGACAGTTTGGACATTAGGGGTCTCTCGTGTGATGTGTTTACGTCATCATCATCATCATCGTCATACCCCCCACATCCCTGTACATTTGTACAGTCATTTTAGTTTTCTTAGAGTAACATTTCTTAATAGCTCGAGCAATAGCTGACCAATGTCCAAAAACCTGTTGCCCCAGTGCATGCTGGGAGGCTTTACACTCCCGAGCAGGGGTGAAAGTAGATGGAAGTTCTTGCCGGTCCTCCAAGCCCAACCTTCATCGCTTCATATCATTTTTTTTCTCACACCCCTAACTTCATGTATCCCTGAACGTGTGCATTGAAACGCCTATTTGGTGTAAAAATAAATAAGAAATACTTGACATAATGTATAGCAAATTATTTATTGAACTCTAATCATACCTCTGGGGTCCCCGCTGACCCCAGAGGTATACCTATCATTCCAGCTTTTCAGGACTTTGCCAATCAATTTGTTCAGAATTAATTCATTGTTTTCTGGTTTAATTAGTGCTTTTTTATAAATTATTTTAAATACCAATATATTGGGGTTTTAGGGCGCCCAAATCAAAAGCACCCAACCCCTATACAGTTTTAATAAATTAGAATTGAATAGCTAAATGAAGTGTTTGCCATGGGTCCTAATTTAAAGTTTCAAACACTATCAGTGTCAGTCATTTTTATGGAGACAGACAGGTGCATTCTCCTGATCCCCGGATTGTCCCATTTCAGGAGTTGGGAGATCGTTCTTCTGACTTTGCGTGTTGGGGCCAAAATGTGGAAACATAAACGTGACAAAGAAGATGTGTTGTATTTTATTGCTTGAACAACTAACAAAATGTTTTTGATTTATTGTTACGATTTGAAGGGACGTTCGCCTGAATTTTCCCCAGTTGGGAACTCATTTTTGTTGATTATTCTGAAACTAAATGAATCTCACAATGTTAATGAAAGTGAAACATTATGCCATGTGTGTACAAACAAAGCAACTTCTGTAACAGTCTTTGGACAACAATAGAGGTCTATGGCCCAGAGGAACCCAATCTATCAGGCTCTGGGTATGCAGGCAATATTTGTAGGATTTTGTTGTTTTTGGTCATTTCATGGGATTTGTTGGCAAAGGAGGAACTCGTGCACCTGTGACATGTGCTGAATGTGCTGGTGAGATGGATCCCCCCATTGTCTTTATTTCAGCAATGGCTGAATGAAACGCAAATAATTTGCCATAAAAGTTGATGTTGCAGAAAAGAAAACTACCTAAGCACTGTGTTTCCTACTCAGTGGTTCAGTGTGACCCCATTAATTGTGAATGTTGCACTCTCAATGTCACTCTGACTTGTGCCTGGAGGAGACAAGCATCCTTTTTGGAAGAGATTGTTAATTGAGGTAGAAACATGGTTGAAGGAGGATTACTTGTTCCCTGCCTGCTACTAAAAAAGTAATTCAAATAGAAACATCATTGAGCTCACGTAATTAGTTTTCAGTGACTGGCTGAATATCATTATTATGTTCAGCTCATGCAATGATACTTAATTGAGGAAGATCATTTTATTTTGGAGTAGATGATTTTGGGTAGGGTTTGTCTGAAAGACAACACAGAAAAGGGCCGCTATGGTAAGAGGACTTGCACAAATACTACCGTATTACTGCACCTGTTGGACCTTCTTATGCAGAAGAGTATTTGTTTCACATGGTCCATTTGAATAAAACATACATTTGCGTATTAAATACTGTACTATTGGCTTTTGCATTGTGAGTGCCAGGGTTGTATTTGAGGTCATGACACAACCTGAGCAAAGTTTGGCAAAGGCAAAGATGTTTTCATATCTGTCAAATGGAGAAAACTTAGAAAGATTTTTTTTTTAACTTAAACTGCTACTGTCAAAACAAGCCTTTAAGGCTTGATCATAGATTTAAACTCCTATTTTGTAACATACTGTGCATTCACTAAGCCAGAACAAGAACTTTTCACCTTTTTTAAAAGCTCACATAGTGAACAGTAAAATGTACTTTTCTCTGAAAGAAATCCCAAATCCTTTTCTTTAAAAAATAGGCCCACATTAGACATTTGCCATGATTCTTCTTTTTGTTCAGTTGCTTTACTCTACCAAAGTGGGTTGACAGTAGGACTTAATGACTTAAAGGACCATACAGGTTTGCATGTTTTTGCCCATTAACTGCTGTACAAATGATCAAATCTTAATCGTTTACACCTGTTTTTGCTGCTGAATCAGTTTGACATCCTAGATATGTCCTTACAACGCATATTGAAGACCCTTCTGTCTGCTTCACTCTGAAATCGCTTCTTTTGTTTCCCCAAAACTTAGATTCATACAGGTGATGCATTTAGTGACAGTGTGGGCTCCATGGTAGCTATGACAGCTGGGGGCAAGGCTTAACAAAGGGTCAATTGTACTTTAAGTACCAATAAATAGCATGCTAACACTCTTAACTGAGATGGTGAACATGGTAAACATTACACTTGCTTCAAGGGATACCTGATTTACAACCAGCTTACATGGCTAGACATGTTTTAACTGTTAGCTTCCACTCATTTTTAATAGCCCTACAAACATCGTTTAGCACAAACTTGAAATTACCTGTTGTGTAATCCATCGTCAAAGGTGCAGTAACATAGTGAGGTAATGACATGCCACATCTTAGGGAAATTAATGGAAACGAATGGCTGCCTGAAATGGTAACATTAGAAAAACTTAATCTAAAAACTGTAAAATGTATAGTATACAGGCAAAAAATGCTCAGCAAAATTGAAAAATTGACATGACTTGTTAGGGGCTAAAGCTTGCTATTTAGACCTTGAAAGAAATGCATAACAAAATGATGAGTGTGGCCTCGAACAAAACAAGAGCTCATTCAGTGCTCTGAAACAATGCTGTATCTACTGTAATCACCGGTAATGTCCAGGGCCCTTGGTAACCTCTGAGCCCCCTGCATCATTAAGGATTTAAATTTACATTTAACTATATGTTCTAGGTCATTTCCTTTCCAGTGTCCTTTCTGAGCTGACCAGCGAACATATTGCTCTCCTGCAGCTATTAATGGTTTAATAGGTGGTCTGCTAATGTCTGATGTCTGCTATATATAAGCCAGTGTTTGCCTAATTGTATCACCTTAAACCAAACCTAGTTGTTTCAATTGCTGAATGAAGGCAACCAGAACTAATGAATGATTTGTGTCCAGCCAACCAATGAGAGCAGGATGAATAGCCTCAGTTTAATTTTACTTGACGCACAAAGTCAGATCCAATGAGGTAAAAATATGGTACAGAGGGGGAACTAGATTTTGTGTTTTTGAAGGAATCTGGTGAGATGAATATGCAAATACAAAAGGGCATTACTCAATTTTGAATGCAGCACATTTGTAAAGAGGCTGTCAGTTAGACCCGTGTTGACCTGTGTGGGAGGATTAAACACCAAGTGGATGATTGGATTAAACAATTATTTTCCTGATACAACCCACTGTATTAAATTTACAGTAATTAACTTCTCCGTTGCTCAAATATATTACTGATATTCATATATTACTGATCAGATACCAGTGTTTAATCAATATGCTGTAGGCCTCACTGTGTGGAAGTGACTGGAATCAGTCTTTTATGTGTAAGGCAGCATCAGGCTTGACTTGCACATTGGTTTCTTAACTTTTGTAAAACAAAGTGGAACAAAAAAATGCATAGCTATAAATATATTAAATTGTTATTAATCAAAATAATGGTATCTGATACCAGATCAGCCCTTTGTACCAGATCCAGCTCGAGTCAGTGTCAGACATCAGTATTGGTATTGATGCCTCTCCGAGCTTGCTTTCACATCTTGCACATGTATCTAACAACCAAGAGTGTGATTTCGTTATCCTGACGAAGGTGACCTGTATTAGACCTACTCAAGACTTCCTTACAGTTCAAGTTCATTGAAAAAAAACAAAAAACTATAAGTATGAAACTTACAAAACAGCAGAACTTCTCATACTTCATTTTCAGGAAAGGTCCTATTTGACTTTGGTACAACACCTTTTTTGATATGTTTAGGTGTTAAGACTTCATTAGTTCATATCCCTCTCCATATTTCTTCCACTAAGTCTGAAAAAAAAAAATCAAATGACTTATTAAAAAGTAATTAAAAACTTTGTAGAAGCTCAGTCTAAAAAAATCCCACTTTGCTTTTGTTGGAGACTATATTAGCAATTCTGACTGTACTTGTACCATTTATACTTTTGACAGGTACTGTATTTAAATAAACACTCTACACACTCAGGAGTGGAAAAGTTTGTTGCATACCACTGTAACGCTTTCACTGACAATGTGAAACAGATGTGACCTAAAAACTATATTAATCAATGCAATAGATTAGAATGCATGGCGTTTCTTTCAGTGTAATCATTATAAAACGTTCCCGATGTCTGTTACCTAAGAGCCTGAGGGACAAATAAGAAAAATAACTGAGTGACTCACCTTAAACTCATTTCAAAGAGTGTCGATTACACCTGTAGACACAGACAATACTATAGGTGTGAGAATTCGCAAAGTAATTTAAAGTAGGATTAACTCTATAAATCATTTCAAACTAACTTTAATCCTGCAGAACTTGCCTGGTCTTGTACAGCAGCTTTATGCAACAACTCGGAGCTGCTGAAGAGTAAATAGGCTCAAATGCAACAACACAGATCAGAACATGCAGTTTCTGTTTATCTGGAAAGATCAGTTTCTCCATTTCTCAATATCACAGAGTTTTGTGTGAGTGTAATTTTCTTTGTTTGTGGTATTTTGAACACTACAAATAGAAGTCCATTCACTTCTATTGAATCAGGCTTTTAGGCTCTTTAGCTAGTGATCTTTTTTATGCTGATGCATTATGGTTTCAAATCAAGTTTCCTTTTTAAGAAAAGAAATATATGAAAAAATGCGTTACTCCCTGTGGATATCATGATGATTTACTCTTTGACTTCTTTGAGCTGCAATGTGATTCATGGTCTATCGTTAAGATGCGGCTCCTCTATTAGACACTAGATGCTGGGTACAAGGAAAGTCAGATTGTACTGCATTTCTGGAGAAAACTCCCTAAATGTCACTGTGATCTCAGTATCAATGTTGAAAAAACACTTCATCTAAAATATGTTAAAGCCTAAAGAGCAGTGTGTTTAGGAATGATTTGCTTAGTCAAGCAAGAGTATGAATTAGGTTCAAACCATTTTTTAAAGTCTCAGAATCTGTTGTTTTTCCCCCCAGGAAAGATCTCTAATATCAGTCATATTTGCATTATTTTAGCCAATACTAGAGTTGTTTAGGTACACTTGCAGCCTATCAAAATGTAGAACATACATGGTATATACTAGTGCTGCAAATAACGATTATTTTAATAATCAATTAATCTGTCGATTATTTTTTCGATTAATCGATGAATCGGTGGGGAAAAGGCGAGTCAATAAAAACGTGTCTTTAGTCTTGCAAACTATACCACCCCTGCTTTACTACTGTTATTAACGAGCTAACGCTAACTTGTCATGCTTGTCAAGCTGGATAACGAGTAAACAGCAGCACCAGGAGAGCTACTGGAGGGACGTTACGTTCCTCACTTCAAAACGGAACAACAGTAGGATTCCGTAGCGACTTATCCTGCTGTTGAACTCCCTTCCTCCTCATCAAGGACTCCAACATGTTTACGTTTTAGGTGCTGAATCATCACCGTGGTGCTCCCGTGCCGTGTCGCTTTTGCATATCTTGCAATTAACACACTTTTTCGATTTATTTAGTGTGAAATTTTCCCACACCTTGGATGACTTAGGTCGTACTGATTTCTCTGCCTCCGCTGTGTGTTTCAGAACAACGTTACGGGTCTCTCCGATGGTCTTTTCTCTACCTCCGCTCTGCTCTGCGCTCAACTCAACTTTTTTTTTTAATACTCAAACATCTCCGCGACTTATTGAGTGGCGTAATAATCGCGCGACACAACGAATCGATAATGAAATTCGTTGCCAACGCTTTTAATAATCGATTTTAATCGATTTTATCGGTTCGTTGTTGCAGCCCTAGTATATACCATACTGTACTGTTTATATAACTATAAACAAGTTAGGAGTGGCCGTGGCGGTTTGATCCCCGGCCCCTGCTCCTCATGTCAATGTATCCTTGAGCAAGACACTTAACCCCAAAATTGCTCCCGTAGCTGCATCTACGGTGTGTAGATAGATACTGAATTGTAAGTCGCTTTGGCTAAATGACTGTAATGTAATTTATTTTTTCAGTCTTTCAAAAAATGTGCAAGAAAATCTTTGTGTCATACATGAGTAGAGAATACACAGTCGAGACGTAGCACATTACTGACCACCATCGCCCGGACTTAAAGTCAGTTATGACTGACTCTGTATAACGTTTTGTAAATAGGCAGTTTGTATCGTCTGCTGTTCAAGACAGGAGAAAAACTGAGGTATTGACAAAAATGGCTATGATAATATTTAGAAACTGTTGGACGGGAATGAGAATAAAGAAACTTTTTGATTATTTTTCTGTGTTTTGACTGCCACACAGGTGCTCCCATGCCATGCTGGACTATGGGACCTAAAGTACAATCAGTGACTGCAGAGTTGGCACCTGTAATGCAAAATAAATGTCACTGTTATAATATATAAAATGCTTTACAACCAAAAATTCTTGCAGTGTAGAAGGCTAAATGATAGACTCAACATACATGAGGAAATTAAACGTTTCATATTTTAATACTTAGCTATGAATTGTATCTCTGTTGTTTACTGTACAATACATGAAATGTGAGATTGACCAGCTTAGGTCTCTGCTTTAAACAAATGATCAATTCCGAAGAAAGTCACACACACCACATCAAAAGACAGCATAAAACCGCTCAATATAGCATTTCACTGTAAAACAAGGACCTTGTATGTCACCAAAAGACAGTTATAAATGAACCACGCTCAACTATTAATACACCGATACAATACATTACAACTTGACTTTATATTGATAGGAAATTACAATGGAGAGTGAGCAAGGAGATGCTGTATTGAGATATTTAAATTCATATTTGCTTGTTGAATTATGCACAGAAACAAGAAACTATGCCTCAATGTATTACAGTATTTTTCAATGCACTTGTTTACAGTTTTGGCAATATAAATGTACCTTGACTAGCTTGCCTAGTATGATGATGTACATACATTGTTTGTATAATATTTTCCACAACTAAGCACCAGAAAAAAATCTATTCTAACTAAGTAGTAGTAATCCGTCTGTTACTCTGAGCCAAGACGGACTTTAATGCAGGTCACCATTTTGTGTTCCATAAGAATAACTAAGAGCTTAGAGGGCTGCTTTGTTCTGAGCTATTTGCAGTATCGTAGCGTGAGTTTTGGAGGCACTAGACCAAACTGACCACTTGTTGCCTTTATCCATACCATTGAAACACATGTCCCATCTTACTCATAATCTTTTCCCTATGCTTTGATGATTTACAGTAAATGTTTATACCCAAAAGGGAATTCGATGAATTCACTCCTAATATTTGTTCCACAACTGACTGCAAGTCTCTGTTCTCTTCCTAGTTCCTCAATAGTGGCAAATGATAATGGTCCCAGACAGCTTCCATGAGATATCCCGCAACTAGTAGATTGGACCATCTTTGGCGTTAAGGGCGGGTCCCCCAGGAGAAATCTGCATTATCATTTTGTTTTTATCATCTATATTTTATTGTTACTGGGTGTGCTTCATCCATTGTATTCAACTATCTTGCAATATTGGTGTGTATGGAATATAATGTTTTTATTGTGACACACAAACACTCTTTCTCACTGTACTTGGCTTCTTTTCAGACCTTTTTAGCGACTTACTGCTCAGAGTAAACTCCAGCAGCAACGTCTCGCCTCTCTTCCTGCCTGCACACAGGAGTTAGTTACTATGGTTACAGGCATCAGTGTATGTAAGTTGATGTGAAACTCAACAGTTGTATGTTTGAATTTGAGATTAGTCCACAGCCTGTCAAAATAAATGCATAACTCTGTGTATGTGTGTGTCTGGTGACACAACAGTTGTGGAGAAATGGCAAAGCACACGTATTTGTTTACATCATAATCAATCTGGAAAGTAAAGAAAAGTTTTTTTGGTAGGCTACACTTTTACAATTTTAAAATGATTAATACAAGGTATTACAAGGTACCCAAGTGCATGAAAAAAGCATCAAAATAGAGCTTGTTGACAGAAATTGGCTGCGTCCCATTTCCTAGTCTCTGTTATTGGTAGACTGCATTGAACTGGTCTAAATGAACTGTTAATGACTTCACTGTTGTTTCCAGATCATTGGACATTCAGACATGTGTTTGCTATGTATAGATAGGGAGGATTGTGCTCATTAAATGAAATGCACGCCCACAGATTCACGTCAACTGAATTTTACACTTGAAAAGGATCGATCAAAAAAAGGCCTGTTTCCAATTGGTCAAATTACTTTCAAACCAGAGGGTCATCACGAAACTGTCACATTTCAGTTTGTCTAATAATAAAGAATCAATTAAATCGAATGCAGCCCCAGAGCCTATAAAGACGTTTATAACATTGAGTTTCAACACAGCCCTACTTGTTGTCATTCCTCTTTTATTGTCCACTCTCTTGAAGGACTGAATTTTGTTCCAGCAGAAGCGAGCATTATGAAGGCCACGAATGACAGCCAGACAGAAACGTCCCCGATAAGAACGCCCACTGCAACATTTAACACCTGTTTTTTCTACTTTTTCTTCTTGCCTATAGATGCTGCGGGAATGATGCATTTTTTGAAGGCCATCCCAGAATTAAGCATCACCCGGGTGCCCTCGACAAAAAGCCGTTGAAGTTTGATGTCCCCTATAACCTCTGTAATTGCATTTAGCCATTTGTTAGCAACCGGAATATTTACTGACATATTTTATATTCCAAATGGGAGTCTACTGTAGCAAACCCAAAAAAGATTTTTTTGTGAGAGATTTCTATAAGCTGCGCTCAGGGAAATTGATTTTGTTAACTTGCCGCATAATGTGAAGACTTTTTTTTATTGTAGATGCAAGCCAAAATTACAGTATTCCAGTGCAGTGACATTAAAATGTTCTATTTGTGTTTGCGCTGGCTTGAACCTCGCAGGCTCCACAGTGAGAGAACCGACATGCGAATTACACTTTTCCTGCTTAAATATTTGGCAAGAATTCACATTAACAACTTACTGTCACTATTACTTTTTCTGATAGTATATGAAGCTTAATATTAACTTCACTCTCGAGCTGAAAGAGGGAAGAGATAAAGGCAGGAATGTGTGGGAGAACGGAGAGGGAAAAAAGCAAGGTTTCTAAGAGGCAGAATGCCAAGGCTAAGACATTAGACTTTCTTTTCCTGAAAAACAGGGACATCTGTGAAAGTGGAAATTCAAGGTTACGAACAGCATGGGGGTTCCCAGTTTGGACTGATAATATCTTTAGCAGTGTTCATTTAAGTTGATAATGCACATGTGTATCGTTTTCTGTCATTGCTCGCAGAATAATAACAAACACAGACACCATGCATTCTTTTATCACTGCAAAATACAGTTTTTCAAGTTTAAGTGTGATAATATTTTTGAATATGTCCACCTGCTTTTTTTCCTCAGTTTTACCTCGTCTAACTGGCTTCTGAGGGACCTCCTCTCTGCTCCTCCTGGATTAATGGGCTAATCTGGGCGTCCGACCAGTTTATCTCAGTGGCAGCACTGCAGAGTTTGTTGTCCCGGACAACATCAAGGTAAATGTGGATCAAAAGCGGGGAGCCTTGGCCTACATGTACTGCTTGGTAACAAGCCAATGCTTGGTCACATGGGTGAGGGTTTTTGATGCTGTAACATCCAGGCACTTCGTGGCCTCTGGTTACTTTACTGATAATGTAATCTGTATAACTGTATAATAAATGTTATGTTATATATTTCTTTATATTATAAGTCAAACTTCTTAATCAAGACTTTCAAGTTAATTAACTGACTCAGAAGTGTCTGCTTACAGTCAGTTAAGACAAAAGAGTAGATCATTCATGTAATTTATTGTGAATCTCAAAGTTCAGTGTAGTTAAGGACAGGCCTTTTGCCTTTCTCTGATAGTTGCTAACAGAGAGCAACAGGAAAGAGAAGAAGGCAAAAAGGAAGATTTTACTCTTTCTGATGTTTTTTTCCACTTATATAATAGCTCAATAGATCACAATAAAATACCATGAAAAGCAACATGAACATGGAAGTTTAGATTCAACAACGTGTGATTATGGTGCTGTATTTTCCAGATTTTTTGAATCTCAGAGCATTGTGACTGTTTGAGCAGTTTGTGGTGCCTGCGGAAAGAAATAGAAGACGCCTGTGCAGCAGTGCTACATTTCACCGTGTCATCCTTGATGACATTGAAAGACATGACGGCATTCCATGAAGTGTGGAAACTTCATTCTAGACTTTTATTCCCTTCACTGAAAGTGGAGCTATTTATTACTGCTACTTTTTTTTAATATCATTTAAACATTTCTTCTTTTTCTTTTTCTTCGATTTTTAGATGATTCACCTCATTTTAAGCCCTTTGCTGTGTGTTTAAAAGAGTCTGTCTGAAGCAATTCGTATTAGTTAATGTGGTTATGCTTGGAGTCAGTGGTATTTTTGTTTGGTATAATAGCTGAACACAGACGAGACAAAATTCAGCACAACACCTTCACTGTGGTTTGTATTGGGATTTTCACTAAAGTCTCAGGGCTACTTTGACACGTGTGACCAACAACATGTAAACTGTTTGACAAGAAAAAAGCCAGATGAACATATTGTCCAACTTATGTAAGCTCTTCCATGGCAAGAACTACTTGTTACTGTTATATAATAGTTACCCCACATGGCATCTCGGTGTTGCAAGCCATTTGAAAGGTTCCACCAGTGATGAGAATCCTTGACATTTTTAGGGAGAGCAGCAGGACAAATGTCAGCATATTTTTAAAAGACAAAAGGCCCTGCTCTTGTAGATACAGCTCATCTAGAACAACCACAGTGTAAAATTGACAGAAGGCTGCCTCCCACACCGAGTCATGTTCTCCCAGCTGGCAATGGGTAAAATGGTCAGATAAGGGAGATATAAAAAAATAAAAAAACTCAGTGAAGGCCATCTTTAAAGAAAAGTTAAGATCTGTACTCAACCTTATGAGAACCCTCAGATCCATTGTAATGATCAGTGTCAAAGCAAGTTCACAGCACCAAGGACGCAGCACAAGCAGGGAATAACCCCGACTTACAAATGTCACTGCTGTGTGTAGGACAGATGTTCATGTAAATGTGCATGCGCTACATGTCTTTGGACTGGCTTTGTGACAATGCACTCTCCGAGTCACTGGTCTTATGAGCCGTTAAGCCCCTTCGGAGTTGACCGATTGCTTGGCTCCCGGTCCCAGACGTGCTGCCGGGAATTGAAAAAGAGTGCACGTGGCATGCATCAAAGACATGATGTAAGGTGTAGGGCTGTGGTGTAAATACATACAAACTGTAAAGCTCTTAAAATAAAGACTTTGACTCATCTAAGCCTTAACTATAGCGCATGAGGGAGGAGGCTCAGGTGAGGATTAACTAAATACTGTGGGTGTGGGTGTTCACTATGTCACCATGTCCCTCAACTGACACCTGTTATTTACCTGCACAAAAGACTAAATGGGAGTTCAATGTAATTGCCCAATTATATAAAATAAAGAAAAAAGCATTTATAAAGCTAAAAATAAACATGACATAAACATAAATTGAATAGGTTAGTCTTGTACTGCCATAAAGTTGGGTGATTTGCAAGAGACGATTTTAAAATTCATAATAAAAATTGAAGCAGATGAGGCTAAAATATCCTGACTTTAATTATCGGCCAAGCTCCTAAACTTCGGAGTCATACATTTCCCACAATGCAACTCAAAAGCATATTTTGTCTGAACCTCCTCACTTATGTCACCATGTCCCTCAAACTCCCCGACTTTGATGCTCCTTCCACATGCTTGAGTTTTAACAAGCTACGCCCTGCTCATGAGAAATAATCTGAGTCTTATGTAAAACTGGCGGAGTGCCCCGTTAACATCGGTTGCCAGCCGCTTTTGAATGGAGAAGAAAAAGAAGAACCTCACACGACTTAGCAGTTTTCAGAAGCAGTCAGGTCAGTTCGACATCCGACCTGCGCTTCGGTCCATGACAAAGTTATTAGGTTCTTGATTCATTCATTGTAAGATGTTTCCATTACTTTGTCCCCCAGCAGTTGGCTTCATTTGTTATCGTTTTGATGGATCTATTGACGAAGGGTTGAGTTGTGATCTTAAAGTTTCACTCAAACCCTCTTCCTGTTTGTGCTGAGAAGACATGAGAAGCTTTGAAGTATTGGATCCAGTAGGACGGTTACACGAAGCCTTTTGAAATGTTTTTACAAGCCGTGTGTCTGTCATCAGGGCAAAGTGTTCCTGGAGGCGACTACTGTAGTGGGAACTACCACAGAAGCCGGTTGGAGTACTTGGTGTTTATATTTCTGTCTGTCTCCGGGCCGATTTTGTCTCTGTGATTGCGTCACAGCCGTGCGAGATGCATTCATGAAACTTTACAGGTGTGCAGTTGAGATCAAAATGAAAGCAGAGTTCGAAGATGGGAGTGGGCCGAGCAAGGGCACCGGTAGTAGGAAGGGTAAGATGTGGGGAAAAGACCCCCCCCCCCCCTCTTTTTTTGTTTTGTTGCTGTAAAACGGTGCTTAGTTTCGGGACATTGAAAACAGAAAGAATCAAGGGTTGAAAGTAGTGGCACATCTCCCTGATTTCATAGTTCCAATCCCATTTCCCATTTCCCATCCAACAATAATTCTTTATGAAGATTACATCATGATGATGCATTTTATATATATCTATATCTATATCCATCTGTTCATCTATCTATCTATCTCAATCATTATTTAAACATTATTTTGTAGGTCTTTATATTGACATATTGACTGCACCCTGCTGGGTTTCAGCTTCTCAGGGATCCCTTGTGAGCCTCAGTTATGCTTGAAGCTTCAGCTTCAGTCATTATGAATCATGTGATGCAATAGTCTTTTGACACAATGTATCGAGCAGTACACTTTAGAGAGGTGAAACTAGTGTCGGCGCCTCGGCTCACCCTTGTGTATAGAGCACCATGAAGCAGCCAACATGGCTGTGTGTGTGCGGTTCTGGCCGTACTGCTCACTTGTTTTCATGGTCGCGTCCGCAGCTGCCAAGAGCTGCAGACCAGGAAATCCTCCTCCAATTCACAAGCACAAACATGTATACACAACAGGGAACACACCACGAGATAGAGGAGAATCGCTATTTCAGCAGTTCATTCAAAATATCTTATTTAGTAAAAGGAAAGGTCTGCTGCTGTTGGTCCCCTATAGTCTACACTTTACTGCTCTCTGAATTTTGGGGAAATCTGAAGACCAAAAGGATACACAAGAAGTCTTAAATATTCAGATCTGCTTTCATGTTGCAGTTGTCACATCCATAAGTGATGGAAGAAAAGAGCTAATTGTGATATTGTCACAGTGTAGAAATTCTATCCAATCCAGGCTTTCTTAAATGCACACCTCAGCTGTTTTGAGCCCTCGATAGCGTCACCACCGTGCAAGGTATGGTCATCAAACTGTACGGGTGTGTAGTTGAAGTCAAAATGAAGACAGCATTCAAAGATGGGTGTGGTCCGAGCAAGGCTGCTAGAGGAAGAACCTCATGATGAACCCCGTGATCCCATCGCAAAATGGTCTCTAGTTCATGATTAAGCACTCAACTCCAGGGTATTCCTCAAACTATGTGTTTAAACAATATCCTGGTGGCAAAATGTGAAAAATGATAAAGCATACTTTTTCTACAGATTTTCTCTAAGAAGTTAAAATGATTGTTTGGTACCCGTGGCATGCAGGTAATGTTTTCCTGCTTGGCCTCATGATGGCGCTGTTGTCTCACTGTTACTGTGCAGCATGATGAAAAAGTTTATGTACATTATCTTACTGTCACAGTATTGATGGTGCAGCACCTGAGTGCCAGGTTCAGTGCAGAGCAGCCTTTGTTCGAGGGTGCAGAGTTTTGATGACAGCAGCTCTGGAAATGAAGATGTAGGCTACCCGAGGCCTCGGACGATGAGCAATTAATTCTTGTGTCACGTATGAATCATTTAGATTTTAGCAGAGCTGGAGACCGAGAGTGAGGAAACTAACTCGGATGACATGAGCTCTGAATGTGGTAAACGTCAGGAAGTATGCTGTCCAAGTAGCAGTCCCAGTAGATGTTAGGATTGATGAGGGAACCTCATTGCATTTCTCAACTGGCTCCATCCTCACTGTTACACATGCAAATAGTTTGTCTGGCCATATTTCCAACTTGGGAAGCCAGAGGATCTAGCTGGAAGAAAAAAAAGAGAGGTGCCACAATGTTCAAAAAAGCTGATGGGTGCTCTAGAAGTCATTTAGAAGTGTTTAAAAAGGTTTTCCCAGAAACAGAAATTCAACCGGGGATCTCCCACAAAGAAACACATATCTGTCCTTCCCAAACTGTGCACAGCTCAGTCGGAGATGTTTTGTAGGCCTAAATGCTGCGCATGTGTTGTCAAATTGCAATGACAAATTCGTTTGTTCATTTGCTCATGTCATGCCCATTTGCATGTGTTTTCTTAAAACGTAGTTTGTAGTGTGTAGCCTACAGTCATCAGACAATAATCAAGCGTAGATTCACTTCTCTGTTCCGCCTAAGCATCTAAAAATGTTAAATTTCACTAATGCATCACTCAACGCCATGCTCTCATTTCAGTGGGGGAAAGTTCCTGCGTTTGCCAGATAGGCTACAAAAGTCCTCCGCTGAATTCTCATCAAACCCAACTCGAGCGCCTCTGACTCCGTGAATCTCCGTTTAGGAGGAGTTTGTGACTCCTGTAGCTCAGGACCTCTACCAACAGGCTCTGCTTGAGAGTTGCAGCAGAGACATTTGTAATACAAACTTCGATCTCTTGGCCGAGTAAACACTTTTTGGGAATTGAGCCAAACTAACAGACAGTTATCTCAGAGCAACATTTGGTTAGGAGGGGAGAAAATAAAAAGGGGCGACGCCGCGAGCGCTCCCAGCATGGCGCTAAAAACTGACGAAAGTCGGGTGTATGTTACCAAAACCTCAACGGGAAACGGCGTCGGCAGGCTGAAAGAGCGCAACAATGCAGACGCAAACATTTTTGGCACCAGACACTTTGATCCGCTAGCCCGTGACATGGAAAGAACCTGCTGTCAGACAGCTGCCGCTCCTCAGGAGGAGTTGTTTAACGCTGACTGCCGTGTGGGCGACAGTCGCTCTGTTTCTGCCTGCGCCACAATCTCGGAAACAGCCAGGGAGCTCTGCAAAGCTGTGTCCGTGTCGCTGGGACTGGCCATGGAGTCCAATGACACGAGCGACGTGGACTCAGCTCTCCCACCGTGCTCCGCCGCCAATGACCAAATGCGCGGGGAGTATTTGTACATGCCTCTGAACCGTCCCGGAGCTCACGGCGCAGTCACCGAGTACAAGTGCCCCGAACGAGACGACCGGCCCCTGCACGGCCAGAGGCAACTGGTGGAGATGTTCAGAAGTTCCGAGGGGGCCACGCGTCTCCAACACCTCGCCCCGGATCGGACATCTGTGCATGAGCAAAACTTCGCACTGTGCGAGACCGATGACATAACTTCAGAGATAGAGCATCTGGACACAGCGCGCGCTGCCTCTTGCCCCTATGCGCCACCAGCGTCAGGTATCTTATTGGCACACTACGGCCAGAATGCCGCGGAGCGACCGTGCCGGGTCTACCAGCCCCCCGATGAGGCAACGGACTTCGGAGACGCCATGGAGAACAAGTTCAGCGGTTATCAGCCAGAACAATACAGCGTCAAAGTGAAGTGCGAGGACGGCGAGTCTGCCGGGGCATCGTGGGGCAGTAATTACAACCCTAATGAGAAGTACAACTCTCAGTGCTGGGGCTCGAGGCAGTGCATGAATGCGCACAGCACGGAGACCACCACCGCGTTCATATGTAATCCATATGAGAGGAGCGTCGTGCGTCCCGAGCAGTGGTACCCCGGCGGGATGCTGAGGCCGCCTTATCCCAACTCCAACTACGTGAAGACTGAAGTCGGCGAGTGGCTGGATGTCGCCTACAATGACACCAGGTAAGCTAAAATAATAATACTGACGATAATAATAATAATATGTGTCTTGTGTCATGTAATGACGAAGCTGAAATGTTTAGGGAGCAGAGAAGGGGTGAGTTTGCGCTGACTTCTAGAAGATATTGCGGCGAAATGTTCACTCTGATTCAAGTTTAATGCTGCAGGTGTCCAATGTGACCACAGACTGACCTTAATGGCACGAGTGTTAAGGAAGCTGTCATCGGTGGATAAGCTCCCACATAGATTACATGTTTTTACTCTGCGGTAAGGGCAAACAACACTTCATCATTATATAACGCCAGCTTCATAATAGATATAGATGGATTTATTCTCACTCAGCGTTTGTATTTATTTCTCGCAGACAGCTGTTTAAAGTCGTAATGTTTCTTTGAAATTGAAAGGAATATGTTTATTATAAACTTATTTTTTTGTCAGAAACACATACTGAACACGTTTTCTACTGCTTAGACAAAACGCGTACAAAAGAGTACTTTATGACATTATCAGGCTACTTGTAATAAATGCTTTGCAAACTAAAACTCAACTGAGGTTGCACTGCATTTTGAAACAGACGTAGGAATACGTTTGTCTGGTTCACATCCATGACATATTCATGTGCAACCCTGAGCAGAATTGTTGTTATTTAAAATATCACTGACGAACTTTTAAAACAAAGTTCCTTTTAGATTACAGGTGAGTGGAAGCAGCTCTTGTTAAAATATGTTTTCCACTTTCCTTTTAATTTGAGTAATCTCCCATTGTAAAGTCATTATAAAGATATTTGTTTAATGTCCACACTGTAAAGTAACAAAACAAAAAGATAAATATGCAGATAAAGTAATAATATCTGTAAGATTTGTTAAGAATCAAATCCATAAAGTTCATAACATCCACGTGAAAAACGAATGAAGAAAGTATTTCTGAATGCACCCAGTGAAAACAATATGTATCACTGAAAAGCGGCTTTGCTTACAATCACAAATCTAGTTTTCTTGTGAGAAAATATCAGCACTGAATTTGTTGGATTAATGTCATAAATAGGTGAGACAGGATGGAATTACAGCAAAGTAATGTTTGACTTCAATTTGTTTCTAAGTGGAGGGAAACGTTTATAGTTCTGACAATTTCAGATGCTTGTCATTATTTTTACAAATGTTTCCAAAGCTGTCAGTTTTTTTTTTTGTGTTGGGGGTCGACGGTTATATTTGCATGGTCTACTAAATGAGAGTGTGGCCTCCAGGATGACAAAGCACACAGAGTGGGCATGTTAACTGACAGTCACTAGCTACCATACGGCTGCAGCTGACGTCATCGTACGTTTTCTCTAAATGGGCTGATGATTGATTGAGAACACTGACAGCAATCAGCTCGGTGCATTACTGTGTGTGTTACTAAATTAGAAATGTATGAACAAGGAATATAGATGAAGCAGTCTAGGTGGTGTTATTTTTTATGACTTATTGAATTTCAGATTCTTAAAACCAGATCATAGAAAACCAAACAACAAAATCCTGAACAGCTGACATAATAAAGACTATAATACTGAAATCAAATAAGAGAATTGACTTATAAATAAAAGCAAATAGACAAAAACAAAATAGCCAATAAACTAAGGTAAATCAAAATTACAGCATTAAAGGGAGACACTACAAAATATCTTAGAATATGTTGGAATATGCAAATAAGTGCATTACATACATTTCCAAAACAGAAATCTGATCATTTAATAAAGCCAGGTTAAAAAATCTTTTGAAAATAAAATTATTTTGTTCTCTTTTTATCACTTCATTTTGAGAAACATGAGAGACATTAAAGAAATACATTGTGGCCATGTTTTTAGGAACAAAATGTTCTATAAATCTGGCTATGAATGATTTATAAACAAAAGCCTCAGTAAAGATCTTCAAAATATAGATAGGAAGGAGCTTTTGGTGAATAACAGTAGATTCATGGCTCAGACTATGAGGAAAAACTTGTTTTGAGAAAACAGCTTTTAAAAGTGTGTATTGCGAAATGCACTACAATTCGGAAGACACTACAGGTGAGTAGGGTAAAAAAGTTAACTAATAGATCTCACCATGAAACTTACATTAAGACAATGACTTTTTTGTTTTACATATTTCTTAAATGTTATGTTTAAATGTGAAATTAAAGCATTATGTAATGCAAACTTTTGGTAAATTTCTGACGTTTTTTATTCTCCATACAATGTTTCCTTCTGCTGCGCCCTCGCCACATCCACCCTCCTGCAGGCATGGCAGTCTCAATAAGAGCTGTATACACCACAGAGAAAATCTCTGTGTGTTTACAAATACACATGGCAACATGATGTATCGGTCAACTATCAATATAAACACGCCCCGTGTGCTTTATGAGCCCGGCACTAAACTAAATCATTGAACCTATTGCCAGAAAGGTGTGTTCACTGGTTCCCTTGTAGTAAGGGAAACTGCAGAAACATTCCCGTCTTATTATTGTATTTCTCAAACTCATTTATTAGGCTATAGGATATTTTCTCAAAAGCCGTCCCCTTGTCCAGGTCTGAGGTCAATTCCTGGAATAATGGGCCTCCTAAAGTTTTCCATTTTCTCATTCTCATCTGTTTACCAATCATAATACTTTTGATCAGTGGTGTTCTTAAATGCGAAACCAGTTGCAGTATCCCAAACAAGGAGCTGCTCCCAAACACGAGAATTTACGTGGAGACCTACTGCGCTGTGCTCCGACTTCATCTGCTTCGAATCAAGATGACATAGAGCCCCAAACATACTTTGCCTAATAGCAAAAGGTACATGCTGGTTTTATTTTTATGGTATTTTCCTTTATTTAAATCTTTGGACTGTAGGCGGAGACAGGAAACACTGGAAAATAGAGAGACGTTTCATCTGTGGCTGAGGTGCCGAGCCAGACCTCAGTGTGAGTTCACAGGGTTTATATGGTATTCAGTTTAGACTTATAGGTTAGCAGGATATCACCAAGTGCAAAAGCATAAAGACATTAGAGCACTGCGATATCCTCTTGTTTATCACCCCAAGTTCTTCGGCAGGTTTTCTGAATTATGTTAATGTTGCTGAATATAACCCAGAGCAGGTCTTTGATCTTATCCTGCTCCAGATCTGAGTTTTACTCTGCAGAGTTATTAAGAAAGATCCCTCCAAATCATACAGCTGTTTGGGTTTGTGTTCCCAATTTCTTTCCCATTTAGACAATCTTTTAATTGATTAAAGGCAGCTCCATTTTGAAATCGGTTAGTGGCCCGTTTAGATGACTAAACTGCAACAGTGATCCTCATCTAATATCATAGATGATACCCCCCCCCCCCCCCCCCCCCCCCCACACACACACACACACACACACACACACACACACACACACACACACACACACACTTTATTTGGCTATTGCTGTGATGATTTGCCGCTGTCACCAAATTGCAAAAAATTCTCTCCTCTGCCATGACTCACCTGTTGCTTTGCATCTTGTTTCTGCTTGCCACGTACGACCCTGAGCAGGTGGAGATGGTCGTGGTATAAATACTGTGGGGCGTATTTAAGGAATGAGGAAGGTTAGTCCGGTGACATTCAGAGTTCAAAGTAATGCAGTGAAGTGAGACGTGGCTGGAGACGGGAGCAGACTGAGCAAAATGGAAACAAGTGACGAAATTTGTGCCTCTGTGTCATTGGAAGAAAAATATATCTATGCTTGAGATAAATGTGTTTCCGTTTTAACCAGTGTAAATGTGGAAAATCCTCAGTATAATTCACTATAGTAGAATGTGCCCTCTGATAAAAACATCAATGGGTATTACACATTTTGGCAGTGGTGGAATGTAACTAAGTAGTAATAGTTCTCTACTTCAGTTTTTCCATCTTATGCAGCTTTATACTTGTACAACACTTAATCTCACTGGCAATGTTGTACTTTTTGATGCACATTGATCTGATAACTTTAGTCACTTTTCAGTAATTCATACCCCTCTTTTCCAGTGAAAACCATGTTTCTCCAAATTTAGTGATTTGGATTTTGACTTTTTTTTTCTTTTTCTTTATTTTCTCCTGAAGGATCAAGTGTTCCTTGATGGATTACAAAATTATTCTACCTCTTAAGATAAATAAACTATGTAAAACCCTTTTCAATTAGCTGGAAAATGATAGTCACAAAGGTGTTTTTCTGACTTTTTAGAGATGCGTCACAGCAGAGCGACGTTTTTCGAATATGATGCACTGCTTTAGATTAAACTACCCAATCATAAACATTTAGAGCAGTAAAATGCAACATACACATTACTCCAGTAATATTAAGCCAGAAACATATAATAGTTGAACACTGATGGGGAACAGTTAACTGCACAGTGGGATACTCTAAGTACATTTTGCTGATAATACTTACATGCTTGTACTTAAGGAAAACTTTGAGAACAGGCCTTTCAGTCGTAGTGGAGTATTTTCACAGTGTGGTACTGCTGCTTTAACTTAAGTCAAGGATCTGGATAGTTGTTCCACCACTGTGTTTTGGCCTCGTGAGGCAGTGAACTGGCTCAGCTGGCTGAGGGCGTATGGCACGGCAATCATGTAGTTGCAGCTTTGGTTGAATTTTGGGACTCTGGCCGACAGAGGGGCCACACTGGTCCATCTGTAGACCACATAAGGGATTCCAGTCTTAGGTGGCGATGTCATTTCCGAGAATTGTTCTAACAAAGACTTTTTAATAGGATTGCTTTGCTGGCATGTGCTGTACTTTTGATTATAATTTTCAAACAGACAGAAGTGATGAATTTATCTTTAATCAACCAGATTTTAAGACTTAGGTTTTTTTGTAGAGAGCAAAGTGAGAAGTGAACCATGTAACATCTGTGTGTGGAGTGAAGTGAATTATGTCCAGAGTGTAGTGTGAGAAAATCCCGCCACAACCCATGAACAGAAATGTACAGTGAAGGAATTCAGTGAAGATAGCTAGTCCGTGATGACATTTATTTCTTGTGACGGAGGTGGAACTGCATGCTGTTAGCATGTCATGAGTGAAAACAGATGTTTCTACTTATTTAGCTGAAGCAACAACACTCCACGCAGTTTCCAGACTCACACTTACTTGAACTTTGACATTTTCATGGAGGCATGTTAGTCTAGCAAATTATACATAATAAAATCAAGCAAGCTAAAGCAAATCTGTGCAATAAAGTCAGGTCTTTTAAACTCGTGTTGATATTTATGTGACCATCAATCACGTAAGTTGCTCATGTAGCATCATCTGGTCCTCAGCAGGGCTTTGCTGGCTGTTTATGCAGTCAGAGCCCCTCATCTCTGAACTCCCTGTCTGAAGATTTTAAGGCTGCCAAACAAGTGAATAAAAAAAAGTTTTATTTTTAACTTGAATACTAGAAGTACAGCCTAATTCATTTTCCTTTTTCAACATCAGTGTCCCCACACTTGAATCATTTTCTTCCTCTTGTCACCTAAACTCTCCCACGACACAGTTGAGCTTCATCCTTGTCTTTTTTACGGCAAACCTTGATATCTTAAGTTGCACGTCACTGAGGCAACGTTATGTCTGAACCTTTTCCAATCTCTCCGTGTTCAAGGCTGAAGCTGGGCGCCCATCGCCCCCCCCCTCCCACACTTTCTGTCATCACACTCTCTGTCCTCCTTAAATTGTTCACTGAGAGGTCGTAGCAGGGCTCTGCTGGGGAGTGAATAGTAAATTCTCTTTGGTTACAGTTTGGACAGTGTTAAACCAGTAAAAAACTATGTATATACTGTGGTGTGTGCTCTCAAGGTTTTAAAATGGGCTATTAGTTTCACAAGATAATAAAAAAAAACAGGTGAAATACAGAAACAATGGATAATAATATTCAGTGCAGTGACCCTTGGATGTATCAACTCCAAGCTGCAGAACATCAACATTGATTTCTAGTAAAAATAAATGTGATATTATATTTGATTTAATACCAACAATCAAGTGTTGGTCATAACTGGGTTTTTATGCGTGTCCTGTTCATCTATCATAGTCCTGTTTCATATGTTTTACTGCAGGTTCGAGACTGGCAGAGAGCACATGTTCCCTATGGAGTTCTTCTTTCCACCACAGAGGATGTGCCTGATTTGTTCAGACGAGGCATCTGGCTGCCATTACGGTGCGCTCACCTGTGGCAGCTGCAAGGTTTTCTTCAAAAGGGCTGCGGAAGGTAAAACTCAAGGGGGGGGGCTTTGATGCCAGTAGTCACCAGCTAAACCCATTGCCTTTCATTTTAGTTAAAACACAGATTCTGTACATCCAGTGTTTCTTATATTTTCAACAATTCAACAGATTGTTTATCTACAAGTAACCTCTGGTTTCTCTGTCCGCTTAGGCAAACAGAAATACTTGTGCGCCAGCAAAAACGACTGCACTATCGATAAGCTAAGAAGGAAGAACTGTCCATCTTGTCGGCTGAAGAAGTGTTTTGAAGCTGGAATGACACTCGGAGGTAGGATGAATTAAGATACTAAAATCTGCTTTTAGAAGAAACAATTGTTGTTTATTTTATGTTTTTTCTGCAGTTTATTATAGCGTTGCTAAACAACTATTTTGTTAGTATTACCATCTGTTGGATTTCCCTTCAGACAAAGGATTTGTGCCGTAGAAATATACCATAAAATACGCACATCTGTGCAGCATGGACTACAATATACACTGTGCACTACACACTGTATGAACAAAGCACACTACAGAGAAAGTGAAGTCCTAAAAGTGGTTTCCCAGGACCAAGTACTTTATTCTCTCTGCACTGCACATCCTAGCTGGCTTTCTTCAATTGCAGCATCATCACAATAGGGGATGTTACTGATAATCAAGCCCCTGACTGAGCTGCCATGCAATTTAGACCTATTCCATTTACTTCTCCTTACTGTCACCCACATCTGTTCGTCATATTAGGCTGTAAAGATTGACATGTAGTGGACTAATTTTAGTCTTGTGTTCAATTTTCACTCTCTTTCATTTTCTCATTCTGTTAATGGTGAAAATTGTACTCGAAGCACAAAGCTGACATGAGACATGTGAATTAAAGCAGCAGACATGCTGGTAATTTTGCCACCAGTCACTGACAAACCCATGGAGGGAAGATGTGATCTAATGCTGCGATTGTAAGTAAAAAGGCACACCTTTTCTAGTTGTGGCTTTAAAGAGCCTCCTTTCACAGACGTTCTCATCCTGGACATGTAATTCACTCGCTGTATTTCACAGGAAAATGTATGACAATCATTTTTAGAAGTGGAAGCAGAAAAATTATACTTATTATCCCAGTTTTTTTTTTTTACTCAAAATACTATATATATATATATATATATATAAAAAAAAAAAAAAAATAGCAGGATGGTTCCTGGTTTGACTCACTGGATTTTAATGTAGCAATTAAACTTGAAACTTTGTATCATTAGATCATATCATATTCTGTTTCTCTCCTCGTAGTTTGGAAGGTCTAAAGAGAAGCAAAAGAAACCTTTGAATCTTGCGTTTGTTGAGTTTGGCATCTGGTCAATATTGAAAAGCCTAGTTATTATAAATGCTTGACGGTTTCATTTTTATAATTTGAATTCCATATTATTCCTGGAATGCTAATTACATCCACAAATGGAAGTTGCGCAGGGAGGCTGCAGTCACTGAACCAGGACGGCTGTATCTTTCTGCAGCGACCTGAAGAAAGCTTGCTGCACATCTGAACTAAGGCTTCTTGTGTTGAAATGCAAATAGAGCTCACAGATGTTGTTATACTAAAACCTTTTACAGTTTATGACCTCAAGCCCTGAATCTCAGAATAATTTGTGTCTCTAACCCAAATTGTGCTTGACATGCATCCAAAGCCACTTCCGTTTCACCACCAGCAAGTGAGAGTTAGTTAATGATTTCCACGAGCTGCCATTCTCCTCCAACTTCTCAGTGGGAAAAAATGCAGTGCACTGATGTGCATTGTCAGTTTAAATGTATTACTCATTAAAATAATATTTAGCATTTCAGTAATGGTAATTTACTTTCATCAAATGGTGAATGAACAACCACACTGAAGCTCTTCAGGTCAGGTCCAGAGGATAGATTTATGTGGACTTGACTGTTTTTTAATAAGCATGTTCCGGATTGTTATTTGGGCATTAGTATATAGCTTTTAACTTGAAGTTAATTTATCCATCTCAACATAGCAGCAGAAATGTCCTTTTTCCTAGAAAACATCTGGGGGATCCCAAGTGATTCTAAACCGGTATGGAGGTCTCAAACCTGCAGCGTGTCCTCGTCTGTTCCAAGGTCTTCTCCCAGTTAGTCATTTGTGAAAACTTCTACCAGCTCTAAATGCAAAGTAGCAGTGACTGAATTCTAAGGTCCCTGTGAATCACTGAACTCTCACTTTATGCTGCTTTGGGGAAGCAAACATTTAAGGGGTGTAATGTAATAACAAATTTTAAATAGCACAATTTCTCAC
The DNA here is from genome assembly GCF_023349555.1 of Cebidichthys violaceus. Lineage (NCBI taxonomy): Eukaryota > Metazoa > Chordata > Actinopteri > Perciformes > Stichaeidae > Cebidichthys > Cebidichthys violaceus. Next base: position 11,454,169 of record NW_027176373.1, read on the forward strand.
GTATAAACAAATACAGTAGTTTTGATGTAATAACAATAATTCAGGGCTTAAAAATACAATATCAACTATTTGGTACTAGTTATTGGTTATGTTTGGTGTTGGGTTGAACAAAGTATCACCATAATTTAGAAATAATGACCCTGGCTTTTCATAAATATGTCACCTGCGTTAAGTAACAAGTGTTTTTTGCTTTTTTTAGAGAAACTACAATTTGTGAATCCAACTAACTTTTCTGACCTTTGATATTTAGTTTGAAGTGATAATTAACAGTTTTCTTTTCATTTCCAGTCCCGATTTGTGTTATTAGAAACTAATGAAACAATAATATATCCACAACAATAGGAAGAAGAAAGTGACAGGAGTCTTTGTGGAAGATTTTTTATCAGAGCTCCCTCACATCTCTCTCTCTCTTTTTGAGTCCGACTCTCTGACACATTACTCCCTCAAACACTTCCAGAAACACAACTGACATCGGTGAGCTAATGATGTAATGACATCTACAACCTGGACACCAAAGTGAGAGTAAAGTGGGATCTGCAAAGGAACACATTACAAAAAAGCATTTCAAGAGGAGGAAAACGTGCTAAAGTGACCTTCGAGTTTTTTGTGCAATCAAGTCGCGCCTGGCAACCTAAAATGGCAGTCAGGATAAAGATGGTGATTATAATGGGTATGAGACGGGTAATGACACAGAGGGAAGTGGTCCACAAAATGTGAGTATATTGAGGAGAAAATGTCCAATAAATTTTACATGTGCAATTTGAGTTGAGTGAAAATAGGCTTGTAATGGATGCGTCTGCAGCTTATTCACTGGAGGTCAGTTTCAGCTGGAAACAGTCGATGATACCGATTCCGCAGCTCAGTATGCTGGTCAATCAACGTAGTTAACAACAGCTTGACTAATTAATTGCTCTGTCTGTCTAACAAAGACTGTGCTTGAATCCATCGTTTTGGATGTCAATCGCCTATTTATATTGGCTTCAACTCAAGCGCGGGGATCTTAAGGTTAGCTCAACCCACCTTATTTACACTGTACTCTGCAAAGATCAGATGCCTGCCTGTGTCACAACTGAGAATCCTGGGAAGGAATTTTTAATTAACCATTTTTACTTGAGATGTTTGTTATCAGATCAGACATAGAAATGTGAGACTTGCCAATTATCCTTCTTATATAATCTACAATTGTCTTTCAACCCTGCTGCTCTTGAGAGAGACTTAAGTCGAGTCTATAACTGGCAATTCAATATTTATCCAACAGAACTGGAAAGCCAGGATGCAGTTTTAATGAGACGTTTTCTACACAGAAGCTGCAAGAGGCAATTGCATTACGATTAATGACATTTTAACTGTCAGTCAACATTGATATTTGATTAAAGAAATAATTTTGCCTAATATGTTGATTCCATGAGTTTTTTGTTTTTTTTTACCTCTTAAAGCTAAAGCAGATTAATTGTCAAATGAATTAGATGACACTTATTTTAAAGAGCGTATCCGTCTTAACAACGTCGTAACAAAAGTTAAACATAAGTTAACAGACATGTCTGTTCCTTAATGCAATCATTCCTCAGCACATAGTCACTATATATATATTTACCTGTCAGTCACTCCAGCTCAGCCTGTCGTCCTGAAATAACAGGCTGAGGTGAAGCTGCCCACAGTTCTTTAACTTGTGGAAATAAATCAGTCAGTTATTGAGTGCAGTGAATGGTGGTCGTCTTAAACCATGACTGTTAAAGAACCACATGTATTTGGCAGCTGTTCAGCAGAATATAATCATTCCATTTTGGCTGTATCACTACTTTCTGTACATGGCAATCTACTCCACCAAATCAAAGACCTGGTTCCTATTTAGTTTCTAAGTGCAGGTTGTCATATGGAGCAGCTGCCTCGGGACATTCAGCATTTGTGGGGAAAGAAATTGCAGCCTTTTCATTGCTCAAGATGAGCAAGTTGTTTTTTTCAAACATATGGTACTTGTTATTTTTTTACTTTTTGTTGTCTCTTAAGCCCTGTATGCTTTGCAGTGTGTAAGGAAACATATGTGTAATGCAAACATGCATGATTTAATGAGTGGTATAGTTCAGTGATATACTTTCAACGCTCTGCAAAACCTTCTTGGAAGAAACAATTATATAAAGGGGGGGGGGGGGGGGGGGCATAATTTATACATCAAAATCACCAGTGAGCTCTCATACAAGATGACCACAAGGCTTTCCACCAGATGAGGCTCATCTGTTCAGAGAGTTTTCTTTCAAATGGAATATGAGTCCAACAACATTCAACTTCAACTTCACAGAAACATTTTGTGCGGCCTTTGAATGTGACATGAAATGCATGCATTATATTTTAATTATTTACAGTCACTCCACTTTCAAGAGCCTACACTTAATACACTACTCGACTAATGCATAAAACTGCGACCTCGTAACAAACGTCTATCAGGTTAGGGATGACAACCTGGAGAAAGCTACTGGTTGCAGGGCAACTATAGTGGCACTTTGCAGGTGTCATGGGAATTATGTTTCGTCAACAATGCTAGTGCTGGTAAAGACAGTTAATGATTTCAGTGGACAACTCTGCAGTTTAGCGTGGAAGTAAGAGAAAAAGGATATAGAAGCTGTGTGGTTGACGAGAAAATTGTTTTTCAGGAATAATAGATCAACTCGTCTGACCTCGGGGGACAGATAAAGTGATCTTATCTGCAAATGGGTGAATTTGGCGCTCAAGGAATTTAATGTTCAACACCATTTTGAGACCAATCACAAGTCCTACGACTCCCTGTGCAGTCCTCAATCATATGCTGGCTCTCTATATTGGCACTCCGTCTTCAAAACTTTGAGAACCCCTATTTTAGAGGACAACTGGATTCGTCAGTCAAAGTCATTCAGATGTAGTAATTTAGGATCATTTGCAAAACGCATGCAGCTCTGGTGGATTGGAGATTAATGACCAGGCTTGCTTGTTATTTGGTTGGGTTATAAAATAGCAGAAACAAAATAATAAATGAACGGATTCTTAATTTCTTGCTTTTGTTTGTAGCCCGTAAACTGAAGAAGATTGGACAACAGAAAAACCCTGAGGAGGAACATCCTCTGAAGGACACTTCAGAAGTCATCCAGAATTTCTCTCCTAAATCAGGCCTGAACTTCAACTCCCAAATGGTCTTCCTCAACATCCTGGAGTCCATTGAACCCGAGGTGGTGAACGCAGGGCACGACTATGGCCAACCAGACTCAGCTGTCACGCTGCTCACCAGCCTCAACGAGCTGGGAGAGAGACAACTGGTCAAAGTGGTCAAATGGGCAAAAGGATTGCCAGGTAGGACACTATTTGAGGTCTTTGAAGCAGTGTGGCTTTTTGGCAGCTAAATGCTTTGCTGTGTTCACCAGCTAGTCGCTAACTGTGTCTGTCTGCCATTTGGTGCTGGGCAGGTTTATGATGCCGTCTGAAAACCGCCTTGATCAAAGCAGTGAGAGTGAATCAAAACAACAATGTTGTGATAGAGCTGAGGGGATTTGCAAATTCGGGGGATAATTCTCTGTGGGTTTGTCACTACGAGTGACCCCTTTCACACACGGAAGTTGTTATTTGATCTGTTGTTAATGTAAATATCCTGATTATAGCAGCTTTAGATTCTGATGATAAACAAATATGGTTCCATCTCATATGAGCCATTTTTCAGGTGCTGCTCTTTTATCTAACTTCACACGAGAAATGGAAAGGATAAAAGTGAAATGGAAAACTAATAGGTTAAAATGGAACAAAAACAAGTTGTGGCAAAAAAAGCAGTTTCAAAAATTAAAACAAATACTGTTTTGTTGAATTGAAAAAAAATGTGTGTAAAATCGGATGAATTCAATAAAATAAGTAATTAAATGAACTGTAAATAATACAATTTCCAATCAAATGCCAGACTAAAGCTGTTAGTTTTAAGTTTATATTTAAGATATCAACACTGCTCTCAGATCCTTTGGTGGACCATTATCATCGCATAAAAACTGTAAGCTGCCTCTACAAAAGTTTTTGTCCCGCAATTTGGAACAGCTAAAAGTTGAGTATTACACATGCTTTAGTCTGTCTTTTTCTCTCAGTGGGAGAAGTGCCCACACTTAAGCTGTTTTCGGATGATACAAAGCTGATTTGGTGAGTAAGCCTTAACATTTAAGTCGGAGTCAAAGACGACACCAAGGTTTCTTACTTGTTGACTATGATTTAGTTTTGGTTAAATTTAGTTTCTCTCTGAGACTTAGATCCTATAACTAATCCTATAATAGTTTAATCCTGGTTGACCTGTTTAAAGTTTTATTTTTTACCTTTCTGTTAAAGAGCAAACACTCAAAACACTGATGGAGCGATTTAGACAAGTCAACATGACAGAACAAGACAGAACATAGCAAAGTATGTGATTAGAGGCCAAACAGACTGCAGTGAACAACGTTAGAGCTATTTATAATGTTTATAGGTTAATACTGGGACAACCATCCTGTGTGGTTATAAATATGTGGTGAGTGTTATGTAGGCTTACAGTGGTTTACAAGAGTAATAAATCTGTTTGAAAGTTATTGGTTTTTTTTTGATTAAATGATATTACCACATTATTCAGTATTATTTTTTGCAAATTCCATATGCTCTAACAATAATTTTTGAAAGCCAGAATTATAAAAAAGAAAAAGAAAAAATCTTTTAGACCTTTTTTAAAGAATATTTAAAACTTGCATCCGTATTCAATGCTTTCATATTGGTACTTGGTAGAGACACCTTTTGCTGCAATGACAGCTTAAAGTCTTCGGGAGTAGCTATCCACCAGCTTTGCACACCGTTTACAATGTTTTTGTCTTGGCCGTGCATGGGTTATATGATGCAGCTTCCATTTCCTGGCTGTTGATCAAACAGTGCTCACTTGGATATTATTTTGTAGCCTTTCCTAATTTATTCATGTCTATTACTTTCTTTGATTGCTCTCATTATCTGCATCTATAGAAACAAATCTATAGAACTGTCTGCCAGAGAGATAAAGTAGGAGGCAGATCAATTAAATGCCATATGCCATATGTCAAATAATGTTGTATTTTATGATGCTGAATCTTTGTCCTTAGGTTTCAGAAACCTCCATATGGACGACCAAATGACTGTCATTCAACATTCATGGATGGGGGTGATGGTGTTTGCCCTGGGATGGAGGTCTTACAAGAACGTCAACGGCAGGATGCTTTACTTCGCCCCGGATCTTGTGTTCAATGAGTATGTACAACTCTGAAGTCTTGAATTCAACTGTGTTCTCTAAAATGAGTTCATCAGTGGGTGACCAACATGCTGTGCTCCTCATTTTATATAGAGATCAGCCCCCAGTGAGTGAGTTGGCGCTGTCGTACATAATACAGACGTGTCAGTTTCTCTCTGTCTTCATCTCGTTCTCTCTCCATTTCTCAAAACACAAAGACATCTCTAACATTTTTGGCTGGCTTTTTTGGATCATGTTCATCCAATTCCCGCCGTATGTGTTCTTTTGTCAATGTGAGATTAAAGGGAGGAACTCTCACAGCCCTGGTGAAGCTGATTCAGCTCTGAATATTACTCATGACAGACAACAGTGGTTTGGTCTGTGTGAGTGTTAGTGAGGAATATTAATGGTCTTATTTAGTCCCATCAAATGTTTACTGCCATAGATCTGTGGGAGTAGAAAATGTAAGTTGATCTTTAAATCAATAATTATTTCTTTAAAAGATCAAGTATTTTGTGTGTTGTGTAAACTGATGATACATAGTATGCCGGGTTTTTTACACATTATAATTGGGTAGTTTGTAACAGCAGCACTATTTAAGCTATACTCGCATGCATTAATTATTTACGTCTACTTTATGTGCAGTGTTGTTGTTCATCTACAGTAACCAAACAAATGCATGCAATTCAGAGGTTTGTTGCTGATAAATACTGTCTGTCATATTTAGAGAAAATGTATCTTTTTTTTTTTATGTAAACCTACAGCATATACCACCTGTCATTTGCTATATTCGGTTTTTATGCAAAACTACAGTAACAATAGGTTTTAGTACCTGTGGGAAATTTGCTTGGGAGAAAACCTCAATCGGAATTTATATTTATGAATATTAATAAAAGGAGTAACTGTAAAGTATCTGGCTCGATCTTGAACTGGCAGGATAAATCTGGCAGGTAGCATCAACATTCAATACATCATCCTGAAGCGTGCACAGATTTAGCAATCAGTAAACTTTAAAGCTGTGCTCTTATATTATTTTTTTGTTTATGTTTGCACATTGTGCAGGTAGTAAATAGTGTCTCCCATTAAACCCTTTCTGCCCAGTAAATGGACACATCTTTTAAACTCCTACCCACTACCAGTTTATAAATCAGGCTTTCTGCAAAATATACTGATGTAGACTCCGAACCAGAGATAACTATGACAACAACACTATGACAAAATCATGGCTATCTTTGCCATTTTAAAAGCTTCCTCCCCAGCAGACCGAATAATACTCTTTGTGATGAGTAAGCTAAAGTTGATGTGTGAAATCAGTTGAGCTAACAATTTTTATATTTTTTGTTTCGGTTTCCATTAAAACAATAATTGCAATATTTAGCCAATAGACAAAACCGCATTGCCCCTTGACAATGTAACAAGGGGCAGTGTAAAAGGGCACTCAGAGAGAGCAGACCTCCGCCAAGGCCGTTGTTTCCATAGGTGAAAAAACCACCTGTGATTCGGATCCTCTTCATAAGTGTAATGGGTTATTTTTCGGCCCTTGCTTCATCCTTCCACCAAGGTTCATGACAATTGGGGCCAGTAGTTTTTCTGTAATCCTGCTGACAAACAAACAAACTGAACAAGAAACCTCTTGGTGGAGATAATAAAGCTATAATGTACACAGCTCTCCATGAAGCCGCTTGCAGTTGTTGTGTTTGCTGAATGTCACCTCACTGAGTATCCTAACAGATTATGTTAATTATTATGTAAATCTAAAAATGCACACCGACTGAGACGGAGCAGAGAACTGCTTTGTACTCAAACTCTCCTTGCGTCACAATTTTTTGTCACACCCAGTTCAGTGATTTGACAGCAGGTGTTTTTCCTTTTACAGACAGAATATACAGAATATAAATAGAATATGAACACTAGGCTTAGAGGAGGAGGAAAACACAAGGGAATCCCAAACAGATTAAAGTTTCAAGTTATTGTTAGAGGTAGAATGTAGTCGTTTTCCTCTCATTTTCCATAACATTTTACGCGAGTCAAAATCCATCTAAACTAAAGAAGACCAAAGTTCCTTAGCATGGTAGAAGATAATTTATTCAGCTGTTTTTTTGAGGGGTGGTAGTTCAGTAGTTCAGATTTTGAGGATTGAATTAAGGCTGGTGGAGGCCATGTAAGTCAGAAAGGTGGATAATATCTACTTGAAAGAAATTTAGCATAAAATGTTAAGTGCTCCTTGTGATCTTTTAAATTAGCTGCTTACCGTCTCCTCCCGGGCCAAGTCTTTCCTCCTTAAGAGGGGTAAAAACCCCGGCACAGTCATTGTAATTGGAGACTGAATTAAGGACTGAGATGGAGGAGATTGTTGGGCTTTTTTTTTTTTTTTTTTAAAGTGCAGGTGTACTACTTTTATATACCTCACCAAAAATCCCACCATCACATCAGGCATACAGTTCTCTAGTTTACTTTATTTTTTTATAAAATTATATTCACATGAAAGAACGGATATCTGCTGTGATACATTATCTCATAAGACAGTTGACACAGATGGTTGTGTAGGTTTGTATACAGAAGCAGGTTGTCATACAGACATGTTTAGCTGTTGGTATAACTGGCTTAAAGAAATAGTTTGATATTTTTGGAAATTATTTGTTTTCTTGCCAAGGGCTACATGAGAAGCTTGATAGCGTACTGCTTAGCTTAGCATAAGGTCTAGAGACTAACGCTGCTCCTGGCCCAAAATAGTAATAACAAAAAAATAAGAAATAACCTGTCTTGTGTTATAATCAGTGAGCTTTAGAGGTGCTAGTTTGCAGATGTTGTCAACTCTGGTCAGAGTTAGGCTTGCTGTTTCTGCCTGTTTCCAGTCTTTATGTGAAGCTAAGCTAACAAGCTGAGCTAAGCTAACCAGCCACTGACCATAGCGGTATATTAACCAGCGAGAGATGAGAGTGGTATCTTCTAATCTAACTAGCGGCAAGAAAGTCAATTACCCAACTAACCAGTTAACTAAGCTTACATTTTGCATACAGTTTGGTTGTTTTATGTGTGTCCGTCAGATCTGACTGGGGGTTAAGTATATGTTCTGCTGTGTTAGCCGTTTCAAACCACGTATCAACTGTTTCTACAATGACTTTTTCAAGCTAGAAAGTTCAGCCATCAGATTGATGAGGAAGTTTGAAAGTCACATATTGTCGGCTACATAGCATTTTAAAAGAATTGTTTGGGGATGGGCGTCAGTGCAGCAATAACATCATCCCCATTAACAAACCATCTCCATCATTGTCTTCACAAAGCTGGTTTAAATTAATTAATCAAAAATGTGCACCTATTGGATTGTACGTGATCTGTGTATGATCTGTTATGCATGTATACGTAGGCATATCTGAAACTTTTCATTCATTTCCAGAGAGATGGGGAACATTCAGGTCTATGTAGCTCTATTGCATTTCTATCATCACAGCATAGAAAAATGTTACAAACTGTCTCTTTCCTCAGTGATAATAAAGGCAGAATTGTTTTATCACACTGAATAGAGATGGCAAACTTTGATCACGATGCCTGTTCTCCCACTCTTCTTGTCCCAGGCTCGTTTAAATAACTGAAGATTATTTGTGCGTGATGAACATGAAATATCCAATCGCCGCTTTTAATATTCCACTATAAATGATTAGGACATTTTACTGAACTGTATTGCCATTTATAAAGGAAGAGATTCTAGTCTAACGGAGTTGTGTGTTTCAAACATCTTGCTCCAAATGTTAAAGATCACACAGCAGAAATCTATATTGTTTTGAAGATAATTCAGTGCCAATGACCCCATTACAGCATTGGTAGATATGGATCTAACCTCTGACATTCTTTTCTATTCAGTAGTTATTTATTACCGAATAAATGTCCAAGGTGTAAAGCAAGTTGATCCTTCACTCGGATTTGAAAATGTCCTTTTATTTCACATTTCTGATCCTGACCTTTTTTAAATCTGCAGACATCGGATGCAGATTTCCTCAATGTATGAGCACTGCATACGGATGAGACATCTTTCACAGGAGTTCTTGCTGCTGCAGATCTCTCAGGAAGAGTTCCTCTGCATGAAGGCCTTGCTCCTCTTCAGCATTCGTAAGTATTGTCCGGTGTGCTGAGCATCAAAATGTCAAAACAAACTGCTTAACTTGATCCCATAAGTGGACATGCAGGAGAGAGACAACTGCTGAGCATGTAGTTAAAGCTGTTTTTTTCTGTTTTCACCAGTTCCAGTTGAGGGTCTGAAGAGTCAGAAGTACTTCGATGAATTGCGTCTCACCTACATCAACGAACTCGATCGCCTCATTAACTATCGAATGGCGACCAATTGTCCTCAGCGGTTCTACCAGCTCACCCGACTCTTGGACTCTCTCCAGATGGTGAGATACACTGCTTCAAATGGCTTCAATTGTGGGCGCATCATAGACAAGCTAGGAGAACAGTCTAAAGCAAGACTAATTATACTTTGCTTAAAACATTTCTTGGCTTTGCATGCAATTAAATCACATGGGATGCTGTGTTTTTTAATAGCTCATGGAAAATGCAGCATTTAAGCCGGTGCAAGCAGAATATTTTTTAAGAAAAAAAGTTTAACAGAGGAGTTTGATATGATTTTTTATTATGTTATTATTTTCATGAGACATGTCTTCTGAGTCATTGTCAAAACCCTGTTTGTAGTCAATTTTAGCCAAATGATTTATTTGTGTTCCTTCTGTTTCAGACGGTAAAGAAGCTCCACCAGTTTACATTTGACCTTTTTGTCCAGGCTCAGTCGCTCCACACAAAGGTCAGCTTCCCAGAGATGATTGGAGAAATAATCTCAGTATATGTACCAAAGATGCTGGCAGGTTTGGCTAAACCGATCTTGTTTCACGAGTAGAGGGATTTTTAATTGATCAAAAAGTGACTCATCTTTGCTGCCTCCGTAAACTTTAACAAAGGTACTGTTTACCTACATCTTCAGTCTAATAGCTCTTAGCCCTGTCCTGAAATCATTATTTTGTTAAGTGTTTTTTTTTGTGTTCCTTTTAGCCATAATTGAGATTGTTTGTTCAAAACTGTTAAAGCTTTTATCTGAGGCACTGCAAGGCATCACCTGTTGACAGCTCTGTTCTTTCTGAGTGGACAGTTTGTGTTTTCAGAGATTCTACTTTACATACACAGTAAGTCTGTAAATCAGATTACAGCAACCAAAAAGTAACGGGGTCAAAAACATTTTTGGAAGTTTTGCATGTGACCTTCATTATACATACACATGACAAGGTATTCATAAATACTGAAAAACAAGATACGGCCCAAAGAGCAGAAGAGAATTGGATCACAGAAATAAACAAATACTTGTTTCCCATCAACTTCCCAAAATCAGTTTTTTCTAAGTGCTGCCTTCAGAGGCTAAGTTCCTGCTTGTGATATTTAGAGTAATTAATACAACTTGTGAGGCATTTAAGTGCTTAAGTGCCTTAAAATAAAAAAATGTATTCCAACTGTAAAAGACAAACTTGATGTTTACAGTGAACCTACAATACTAGATTGTCCTGCTGTGTGAGTGTCCAGTAGTTTTGGGGCTGCAGGTCGGTCATTAAGGATGAAGTCTACTGTCTGGACATATGCTGTCTTAATTTGAAACTAAATCAAGCCAAGTAGAGTCCAACTATGAAATGATAAATAACATCATTGTTACTACCTCTTGGGCTCACGTTTCTCAACAACTAAGTTGTTGCACTGAATATTTAGCTGAAGTAGTTCTGACCGCAATTGAAGGCAGCTGCAGTAGATTTGTTTTTATCTGACTGTAAAAAATATGTATGCAAGACTGTGTTCATCCAGCATTTACTTAAAATCACTTTTATTGAAGCTTAAATTCACAATACAGTCAAAGACTTATTTACTTTGTCTTTGGGAAGCACTGTGAACAAGATGACGGGTAATGTCAGGCTGTGGGTCAGCCGTTGTGTCTGGCAGCACCCATACAACCAAAACGGCACATTGTGTTGCTTAAGGAAGATTATCAACCCTAAATCATGGATGATTATAAATGTAATTGATTGAGGCAATAAAATTCCTCGGTGGGTGCCTTGTTATTGACAGAGAAAGCTCAGTTCACAGCTGCAAAATCTGCCTGCATCCAGTGCTGTCATTTGACAGTGGCAGTGACGTAGTTGGAAGCATGGAAGAAATACTGGCTATTTGAGCATGGATTTGTAGTCTCTACCTCTGGGTGGCCACTGCCATGGGGTGTGCTCTAGATGCTGCTAAAAAACAGAACTTCCTAAATCTGTTGTAAGTTTCACTGTGTAAATACAGTTAACCAATAAATACGACACACAACTTACTTGTTCTCTTCGCTTGTATTGCAACAGCGAACATGGCATCCAAAAATAAGAGTACAGAGGATGTTATGGATGAGGATACTTTTTACAGTGTATTGACTATTAGGGCCGTATTTATTTCAGCCTTATTTCAGTATACGTTCGAAGAAATGCTTCTGATCCTGGGCATCAGAAGCTCACTTGCAATGCATCCTGGTACGTGTAGGCACTGCCAGCACAGCTCTGCTTTCTCAGTAAAAGACTTAGCGAAGGGTCAATTAACTACACATACCATCAACGCTGATTTGGGAATCCATATAAAAAAGTGGTCATCACTATTTGCTCTTGTCTACTTCTAAAATCAAATATCATACGTGATCATGCATGATCTGTACAATTCTTACAAAACACAGCATAACGTAACATTTCAGCCATGTGACGGTCATGGGAGAAACAACCTGTTATTTAATGTTAAACTGTAAACGGTCCGTTTGATTGAGTCAATGCAGCACAATTCAGACATCTGCAGCACACTGCATGCTTACTATCGTTCGGCACTTCAAACCTTTTCACATCACATTGGCAGCAAATGTGTAAAGCTGTTTTCTTTATGTTACAAATTTTAAAGCATTAACTTAAAAATATTTTGTAGGTAAACTTGTCAAAGCAGGTACTTGGCATTAGTGAAATTGTAGAAAATTGGACTGTTAGTTTAAGAAGTTTCGGTACTTTATTTCTCCACTGCACAGCTACAAAACTATTGATAACTGAATATTTGAACTTTGAACTTTGAAGAAGTTGCCAAAGATATCTTTTTTTCTGCATGCCAAACTATGTCTGTATAGATATTTAGAGAGTATCAAACCCCCACTTCAGATTATTTTTGCATTTACTGTAAAACATATAAAGGCAGAGCAAATACGTGAAGCAAAAGATTCATCGATACAACTAAAACTAAGCTGTCTGCACTCAGCGCTGTGTACTACAGCAGAGTAGAACATCCCTGATAGACAGCATGGTGTTGACAGTGTCATGGTGTTGACAGCGTCGTGCTGTGTGTGGCACTTTGCAGCAGGAACTGGTAGACTTGTAGGGACACAAGCATGGCACCAAATACAGGCAAACACTGGATGAGAACTTGGATGATTCAAATAGCCAGCGATCTCAGATTAGGCCGGTAATGTTCCAACAGGACAACAAATATAAACTTACAGCCAACTTGTAACTGGAAGGGCTTTCAGATGTAGAATGTGAAAGTCCTTGACTTGTCCTGCCAAACCTCAGAGATGAAAACCAAGGAAAAAAAATCTGAAGAATGCCTTGAATATAACTGATCAAAGGCACTTGAGTCAAACTGTTGAAAAGTATTCATTCATGTAGTCAAATACAGTTATCGGTTTTTGTATGTTATTTAAGAAACACAAACCAAGGTGGTGAAATACAAGGAACTTTGTGCAATGATGTTAGTCTACTTGATGCGGAGCGTACATTACACTGAAATAGTGTCTTTCGGTCGATGAACTAGAAGTGTAGGGTACTCACAATCCAACACAAACAAAACTTCAAATTCACTTCTGTGGTACATTCTGCAAGAATGTTTCATAACTCTGTAAATCCAACACTTTTTAACAGTTACACATTTATTTCACAAGCTTGTAGATGCATGCGTCATGTGATTGTTTAAATGTAGGCATCGGGTTTCACTTTACACAAAGCAATGCATGGACATCCATGGATCACTCCAAATACCTGGCTTTTTGCATACTGACTGATGGCGTCAGCATTGTTCAATGCATCGGACATCTTTCAGAAGGCATGATGCCATTTTGTTGTACAGTGCAAAGTGATACGTTAACAGTCATTTTCAGTGTTTTGTAACTGATTCATTCATAAACTTCAGTCAAGCGCTTCAGGGTACTTTACTTCATCTGCAGAAATGAATGTCTTCGTCTTGTCTTTTTATACAATCTTTGCTATGCGAACAGGAATGGGGGAGAAAATGGAATCCAGTAGCTATAGACAAGTTCACTTGACCCCACCACAGCGGCTAATTATAGCCCTGACACTTGAATAAATGTGTCTGCTGTCATTTGAGAGAGAGGCAGTTCAGTGTGAAGTTGAAACTACACTGAAGCTTAATTAATAGATAATAAGAACCAAAATTATATATAAAACAGTTAAATGATTTGCAGTACCTGTAATTTTAAGTAAGCACATAATGCTTCAGTTTTGATCAAATTCCCAAAAATTCAGAAATGGATATTTATCAAACCTCACATTTCCTGTATGCACTATATTGTAAGACTGTTGTTGCAGAAACTCTTTATCCTTTAAATTAATGCTGGTTCTAAAGAATGTTGTGATTTTTATTAATGCTGTTTTAACTTTATTATGCATTACCTGTGGGGAATTTCAAGGCACTTCTAGTGCCGGTGAGTCATGCACCTAAATGAGCCACCTCGTTGCTCTGTCATTTTTTTAATACTAATATGATTTAATCACAGTAGACTACAGTGTTTGTATTATGTCAATTGACAAAAGCTGATGTGCCCAGTGTACTGCATATTCACCTGATTCTTTGTACATGCTACAGTAACTGTATATATTGATTTGTTTAATGTCGGTTTTGGTGTCCCAACACTATACTTTTAAAGTCATCTCTTGTATGATTTTTACCTTTTGTGACTTGGATATGTGTGTTTTTCAAAATGTGTAAAGCTGCATCATCTTTCAAAGGCAATTAAAACAATTCTGAATTTCTTTGTTTGAAATAATTGTACAAGACACTGTAAAGTAGTACCGATGGCATGTCATCATTTTATCTCCAAGTCCAAACGGTTACGTCATCTTTGATTGGGGAAAAAAACCCAAAGAGATGCTTGGAACAACTCAGATTTGAGACATACAGAGGCTTACTTCATTTTAATTGTATGGATTCTAAACTGCGTACACTGCTTGAATGCCGGACAAGAAAGGAAAAGACAATGACAAACAGTAAAATCTTAAAAAATGTGCCGTAGTTATCTGGTAAGCATGATGCTGTTAACTAAAAAGTATAACAAATATTCATCCAGTATGAATGCCTTACCAAAGAAAAATATGTTGGCACTAAATGTTTAGTTCAGCTTGGACATCCCCTGAACCGTGCGCTTACTTCAGTGACAACACACATTCTTTTGTTCTTGTTTGTGCTCCAGGATTTGAAAGTGTCGCACTCTGCTGTATATTTATTTACTACAGCTCATACGAATTGGCATGAAAGCTCTGAGCAGGGAATTTCCGATGGTCCCTGATCAGGGCCAACCAACCACCAAGTCCAGTGCCGCTGGTGCAGCAGCTGAGATACAAATCGGCTCTGACAGGTAGTAAAGGTTGGAATGTGGCAGGAGGAGTGGATGGTAACTTACTATAAATACAATGTCTGACTTTATCTTTATAAAACAGACTGAGTGCATAATGATAGGAACTGTTGTGCTCCTCTTTTTCATTTGGAATGTCACGGGTGGTAAAGTTTATGGTCCTAACTGTTTGAACTAAACTTGCATTTTAACAGTGGTGGGCCGTTATTATTTGTTTCTAGGGGTGTAACAATACACGTATTCGTATTAAACCGTTCGGTACGAGGCTTACGAACCGAACAATACGTTTGAATAATACTAGTGCATTTGGAAAATGCAGAAGCTTAAATTGTGAAAATATAATGTTTTCGGTGGACTGCACTCACGTAGGAGACAACGGGCTGTGTGACCTTTTGAACCTGGGACAATAACAAAAAGCAGCTGAGGCACCGCATGTGTGTGTATATGACAACAAAGCGTGACAAATCAACCCAGCAACACTGCAGCGCTAGAGCATGAGCCATTCATATTCTTCATAAAAATGACACGATAGACAAATTAACACAGTAGTAACGCTCCTGCAGATGTAAAAAAACAAAAGCAGTTCACTTACCAAAGCTGCCTTCACTTAAAGACAAAGTCCATCTTCCTTTCTTTATTAACAAAGTCAATAACTCCTAAATCCATCCTTCAGCCATTGAGTGTTAAAAAAACAAAGCTAGATTAAAAAAAAAGAAAAAAAAGAATCTAGACCGAGCAAAACTTTAGAAATGTCATAATTTCTTCCATATCTTTCAATTTGAACTCCTCTACTCCAACTAAGCTCTGGTGGCTACCTTTAATACTGAGCTGCATGTTAATGATGACTTTCTTGTTGGCCAGCTAGAAGGCTCTGGTACGTCAAAGAATACGCGCAACATGTCAAACTAAAGATCTGATTGGTAAAAACTATGACAACTAACAATATCGTCCCCATTTACTTAAACTGCAGAGGCATTCACTTGTGAGTTTGAAGGCCTTGGGCCTCTCTTTTTACCGAGAGACATAGAGGTGAAATCTGATTGGATAAAAGCTCTACTTAAAACAAGCTGTGCTGGAAGCAGCCTGCAGGCTGGAAACAGAGAAACAGAAGAAGACAGTAGCTGTGCAATGAGAAAATAAGATAATGGGAAAATATTTGTATAAATTATGTATACATATGTATTTATGAAAAATGATTAAATTATAAAATATCTATAATTTTAAGAATATCTTGCTCCTTCAATTGTACGCATTTCCTGTTGAGAAAGGATATTTGAAGTGAATATAGATAAAACCTCATGGAAATATGACACATGATGATTTATTTTGCTTGTCAAAGGCAGCCTGTTGTATTCAAGGCCACAGGGGATGGGCTGAATAGAGACACTGGAGACTTGTAATGCTATCAGCATGTGCTCTGGGGACGGCAATGTCTGTGGTCCCGACTGAACAACAACTATTGAATGGACCAACTAAACCTCGTCACCACAGAGTAAAGCCGTCTCGACTTTCCTGATCCATTGATTTTTCCGGTGACGCCTCCAGCAGGTTGACATTTGTGTTGCCATGGTGAGTTTAGTACGCATATTCATGTTCCTCTCAGTATGAATCGTAATGACTTCGGTAATTTGGGATTTTTGTCGCTGGCACAGAGTTATGTTTTCGGCTCGTCAAGCCGTCGATGTCCGGGCCGCTATCGTGAACGCAATTTCTCAGGATCTTCTTCAAAAGCGTCTGGATTCAAGGATTAGATCAGGGGTGTCAAACTCATTTTCACTCTGGGCCACATCAGCGTTATGGTTGCCCTCAAAGGGCCGGTTGTAACTGTAAGACTGTATGAATGGAGCTACTCCCTAACATATTGTTAAATAACTGTATCTGCATTTGATTATTGTTTATTCAAGTGTAACAATATTGTACATGCAGTTATATAAATGTAAAATTATATTTAAGCACATTTCTGTTATTATAACATATATCCTTTTAATTTAGGGTTAAGAAACCCACATTACTCTGTCAAAGATCAAACTTTTAAAGAAAATAACAAAGACAAATATCATCAAGCACAAGTTATTACATTAACTTTGTTCAAAGCTATTTTTGTCACCTATCTGCATTAAAAATGTCCCTCCCCGCCATCGTCCCGTACATGGGAGCGACATCCAAGAGCTCCTCACTGACGGTCAAGTCTGCCTTCAGCCTCTTATAAACATTGATATATGTATGATGTATCCGTGTTGTCTGTGCTTTCATCAACAGCTAATGAAAAAGACAATTACCTGCTCGTCTCTTCAGCTAGCTATGTTGTCAGATTGCCTGCTAGTTCCTGAACTCGGTCTGCGATGGTGTTTCTTCACAAACTGACATTTGTAAAAGTCTGTAGCTGGTCGGAGCTCACCTCCTCACATACCTTTAAGCATGCACTGGGCTGTAGCTTTTGTAAATATATTCTGCTGCGATTGCAGTCTGCCTTTTAATTCTTGGACAATTTTATGTTTTCCTTGGAGGCTAAATTTAGCTTTGTGTTTGGTGTCAAAATGCCGACGTAAATTGTACTCCTTCACCACCGACACTGCCTCATAGCACAGAAGACAGACCGTTTTTCTCCTTGAAGCACAAACATGTATTCGCTTTCCCATCTTTCTTTACATTTGACATGGTCAAAGGTAATTTTTACCTCACAAAACACATTTTTGGCCATAACTCAATAATTAATATGCTAGTTATGAGAACAAATGTCTAATAAAATAAAGTGATGACATTTTTGACAGACATGGATGTAAACTGCAACATGACTGGTTGCTGGAGGCATACAGCCACGGGTACAATTTTCAGTTTAATGGTACCTCTATTGTTTATTGTAGGCCAGCTAGAAGGCTCTGGCACGTCAAAGAATACGCCCAACATGTCAAACTAAAGATCTGATTGGTTGAAGACTATGACAATCAACAATATCGTCCCCATTTACTTAAACTGTAGAGGCATTCACTTGTGAGTCTGAAGGCCTTGGGCCTCTCTTTTTACCTAGAGACATACAGTTGTGGTCAAAAGTTTACATACACTTGTAAAGAACATAATGTCATGGCTCTCTTGAGTTTCCAGCTATTTCTACAACTCTGATTTTTCTCTGATAGAGTGATTGGAACAGATACTTCTTTGTCACAAAAAACATTCATGAAGTTTGGTTCTTTCATGACTTTATTATGGGTTAACAGAAAAAGTGACAAAATCTGCTGGGTCAAAAATATACATACAGCAACATGAATTACCAATTTTGGTGACTTAGAAAGTTGTGTCAATGAAATGAGCTTCATAGCATGGCCTCTTAACTTCTTATGAGTGATTATGAGTGACTACAGCTGTTGACTTCTCTGAGGCCATTTAAATAGGGCTCATTGGATACAAATGCCCACAAACGCTACAATGGGAAAGTCAAAGGAGCTCAGCATGGATCTGAAAAAGCGAATCATTGACTTGAACAAGTCAGGAAAGTCACTTGGAGCCATTTCAAAGCAGCTGCAGGTCCCAAGAGCAACAGTGCAAACAATTGTTTGTAAGTATAAAGTGCATGGCACTGTTTTGTCACTGCCACGATCTGGAAGAAAACGCAAGCTATCACCTGATGCTGAGAGAAAATTGGTCAGGAGGGTGAAGAGTCAACCAAGAACCACCAAAAAGCAGATCTGCCAAGAATTAGAAGCTGCTGGAACACAGGTGTCAGTGTCCACAGTCAAGCGTGTTTTGCATCTCCATGGACTGAGAGGCTGCCGTGCAAGAAGGAAGCCCTCGCTCCAAAAGCGGCACCTTAAGGCTCGACTGAAGTTTGCTGCTGATCACATGGACAAAGATAAGACCTTCTGGAGGAAAGTTCTGTGGTCAGACGAAACAAAAATCGAGCTGTTTGGCCACAATGCCCAGCAATATGTTTGGAGGAGAAAAGGTGAGGCCTTTAACCCCAAGAACACCATGCCTACCGTCAAGCACGGTGGTGGTAGTATTATGCTGTGGGGCTGTTTTGCTGCCAATGGAACTGGTGCTTTACAGAGAGTAAATGGGATAATGAAGAAGGAGGATTACCTTCAAATTCTTCAAGATAACCTAAAATTATCAGCCCGAAGGTTGGGTCTTGGGTGCAGTTGGGTGTTCCAACAGGACAATGACCCCAAACGCACATCAAAAGTGGTAATGGAATGGCTAAATCAGGCTAGAATTAGGGTTTTAGAATGGCCTTCCCAAAGTCCTGACTTAAAATCCCATTGAGAACATGTGGACAATGCTGAAGAAACAAGTCCATGTCAGAAAGCCATCAAATTTAACTGAACTGCACCAATTCTGTCAAGAGGAGTGGTCAAAGATTCAACGAGAAGCTTGCCAGAAGCTTGTGGATGGCTACCAAAAGCGCCTAATTGAAGTGAAAATGGCCAAGGGACATGTAACCAAATATTAACACTGCTGTATGTATATTTTTGACCCAGTAGATTTGATCACTTTTTCTGTTAACCCATAATAAAGTCATGAAAGAACCAAACTTCATGAATGTTTTTTGTGACAAAGAAGTATCTGTTCCAATCACTCTATCAGAGAAAAATCAGTGTGGTAGAAATAACGGGGAAACTCAAGAGAGCCATGACATTATGTTCTTTACAAGTGTATGTAAACTTTTGACCACAACTGTAGAGGTGAAATCTGATTGGATAAAAGCTCTCCTTAAAACCTCTTGCACCCTAGCGACCCCACCAGTGGGGGCTACGCATTCATCCAAAAATTCATCCACTCATAATGTGCACTCATCAGTAACGAATATAATGATGTCGCATACCTGCTCAAACTGCAGCTCCTGCACTACAAAGTAATCTCAGCTGTTTCTACACACTCCAAACACAACATATGACAAAGCTACGTATAATACCAAGTATCACAATCAAAATAGCGCCCCCTAGGCAGACCCACTCGCCACATTTATGCCAATAACGTTTTGAAAAATTAATTCAATGCTAACACCCGTTAGCTCAGGAGATCGCTAGCGACCAGATGGTCACAGCCATTTTTTTCACATTCCGCTACGACACAGCCTCGCAGTTTTACTTACAAAACAAAGACATCATCATAATCTGCATTATCGATCACATCATAAACCAGCTCCTTACTTTGAGATGTTCTGCAGCAAAAAAAAATATTAATCCGTTCATGTTTACTGTCTATCTGTTCATCGGATGCCGCTCTGTGTGAATTCAAAGCTGGCGCTGCCGGCATGTGCCTCGTGTGCCTGCTAGCGGAATGGGGAGGGTTATATGTCTCAGCAAATCGGATTTGAGAATTTTGACACTCGGGTAGTTTTTTCTTTTCTGATTGGCTAACGGATTCTGTCAATCAAAGTCACGTTGGGTTGTTTCAACAGAGCAGGCCGTGACGCATCTATGGAAGGTTCATTGGCTCAAATCGGCCCTTCACACAGGCTGTAAGACCCTGGAAGAGAAAAAAAATGGAATTCAGACGATAAAATCCCATGGATGACAAACATAAACAGTCTCAGAGAGGATCCAGGCTCTCTAAATGATGCCAAACTGCTGCATTTGGATAGATTGAACACTATTAGTGATAAAAGAAGTGAAATATATAATTATATAGTATATAAAATTACAATGAAACAGCTGAAACAAGATTACATTTTGGTTGACCTCGTCTGACCTCTCCGTACTAGATCAAGATTTACTAGATAAAGCTTCACTTTATCAAAGTAAAAATTAGTTTAGAGACCCTCAACGTATAGTTCTATGATCTGGGAGAGCTTGAAAGCTCAGATCTACATGATTTCTAATAAAGAAATATCCTGAAATTGCTTTTTTTTCAGTCGAAAATTAGAATTTTCAATTTGTGCTGTGTGCCATCTTAATTTACTCTTAACCAGTAACATATATACTGATATTTACACATATCAACACATCTCACAAGTGTTAGGGTTATTTTAATACCAAAAGTATTAAAATAGTCCTTACAGTTGCAACGCTACACTCATTATCGTATGGGTATGATATTTTCGAGCTGAGGGCCTAAAAATAAGGCTAGGGTCCAATTAAAACAAGCTGTGCTGGAAGCAGCCTGCAGGCTGGAAACAGAGAAACAGAAGAAGACAGTAGCTGTGCAATGAGAAAATAAGATAATGGGAAAAATATTTGTAGAAAATTATAATACATGCAGTGTATTTATGAAAAATTATTAAATTATAAAATATCTATAACTTTGTGATTCTGTTTAGGCCAGCAGAGGAGGCCTTGAAGGCCCCAACGGCCCACCACTGCATTTTAAGAATATCTTGCCCCTTCAATTGTACGCATTTCCTGTTGAGAAAGGATATTTGAAGTGAATATAGATAAAACCTCATGGAAATATGACAAATGATGATTTATTTTGCTTGTCAAAGGCAGCCTGTTGTATTCAAGGCCACAGGGGATGGGCTGAATAGAGACACTGGAGACTTGTAATGCTATCAGCATGTGCTCTGGGGACGGCAATGTCTGTGGTCCCGACTGAACAACAACTATTGAATGGACCAACTAAACCTCGTCACCACAGAGTAAAGCCATCTCGACTTTCCTGATCCATTGATTTTTCCGGTGACGCCTCCAGCAGGTTGACATTTGTGTTGCCATGGTGAATTTAGTACGCATATTCATGTTCCTCTCAGTATGAATCGTAATGACTTCGGTAATTTGGGATTTTTGTCGCTGGGACAGAGGCGTTTATGTTTTCGGGTCGTCAGGCCGTCGATGTCCGGGCCGCTATCGTGAACGCAATTTCTCAGGATCTTCTTCAAAAGCGTCTGGATTCAAGGATTAGATCAGGGGTGTCAAACTCATTTTCACTCTGGGCCACATCAGCGTTATGGTTGCCCTCAAAGGGCCGGTTGTAACTGTAAGACTGTATAAATGGAGCTACTCCCTAACATATTGTTAAATAACTGTATCTGCATTTGATTATTGTTTATTCAAGTGTAACAATATTGTACATGCAGTTACAAAAATGTAAAATTATATTTAAGCACATTTCTGTTATAAGAACAAATGTCTAATAAAATAAAGTGATGACATTTTTGACAGACATGGATGTAAACTGCAACATGACTGGTTGCTGGAGGCATACAATTTTCAGTTTAATGGTACCTCTGTTGTTTATTGTCGAAGCATAATTTCCACCACTGTTGAATGAATTCTATCATTCATCTTTGATTAATTTCCTGTATTGTTTACATTTTCCTTGTGCTAAATTAAGAATAATAAAATAATGACTCATTCCAAACATTCGCTCACTGACTGAGGAGAGATGGGACTATAACACCATGCAATAACACAACAATATTTTCATGAGGCATGTTAACAACTTTTATTTTATTTTTTGAAAACAAATCCAACAAGACAACAACCAGAATTATCAAGTTGGGTTATCAAACAAAAGCGTAAAATTAACATAACTATTTTGAAAACAAAGAAATAAAACAAAACACTGGAGCGTTATCTTCACAAACTATTGTAACAATCGGTTAACTTGACCCGTTTTGGTAATCCCACCAATTTATTTGAGGTGCAACAAATTCAGGTAAACTTCTAGGACTCTCCTGTGCAACCTGACCTACCGACATGAAGTAAGGAGGGATCGACACCAAGGTCAGAAGTGAGGGAATGTCCACAGGTGAATCTAGTTTTAATAACTCCCTATCAAACTAACATTAGCATTATATTCATCATGTAAATTCTAACCACACTGACTGGAATACAGGCTGACACTGGGGAGCAAAATACTTTTCTGTAATGCCTCTTAAAAATTGACTCATCGCTGAATGACACGTTTTGTCAAATTCAATTTTGATCTAAAATTTATTTTTGAACGGACCAACTAAAACAGCTTCCACAGAAATAATTATTCCATAGATGTAACTTGCTTCATGAATTGGCTTCATCCAGCTCGTTCACAGACCCTTACATGGTTCATTATACAATCTAGAAGTTAAGACTAATATTTCACGTTTTCAAATTAATAATGATTAACTCTATTTAATGAATTAGTCGTCTTTGGGAGATCTATTTTACAATTTAAAAACAAGTATTAAGAGTGTAGACAAGATGTCTAAGTAATCTGTTATAACCAGTTATGGCAGTTTGTTGCCTCCAATAAAATTGGCCATTCAAACTTGTTAACACAGTAAAATATCTAAATATTGTAATATTAGTTGACAAAATTGTCAACTGGCATGAAACAAGGGGGGAAATAGTACCGTTACTCCATCTCAACTTTGGAATAATGATCAAACACTGAGACAATTAGCCTATTTTGAAAGCCCATTCAAAAGTCCATCTGCTAACGTGTTCCCTTACAACATCATTCTTACCATTAAAAGTAAAATGGAATCAAATATATTTATTATGATATATGGGGAGCCACTTCTTCAGTCTATCCGCTAAGATCATTGACAATGACTCCCTCCAGCTTCATCAGCACCCAACAGCACATGTAGAGGTCACATGATGTTGTCCAAGACTCCTTAACTTTAATTCTGAGGAAACAAGCATGGAAATAGACAAATTAAAACAGAGAAATCACGTCTCACTTCATTATACAGGTCGACTCTCAATGTATTCAGTATTTTAATGCTGTTAAATGCTGTCACAATCACAGTAAATCTCACCTCTTTTTTTACATTTGTCACTGTTGATAATGACGGAGAGGCAGGTGGACTAAATTAGCAGAGAGAAAAAAAGAAGAAAAAGAATTACAAATCCATTTTCGATTTTCTGGAGAAACATAGTTGCTATCTTAACTCAACACCCAAATAAATAATAACACAAAGAAAGAAAAAGCTGGTTTCCAAATGTGTGTTTTTCATCATTATTTTTATGATTAGAGGTATAATATTGTTTTTTGGGTGCATTTGTGTAAAAATGGGATATTGGTAGCATATTCATGCGATCCCCTTCTCCTGCCTGCCTTCTAGCCACCTAATGGAAAGAAGACACTTCATTGCGATATCCTGATGAATTTTATTTGTGTAGGCTACTGTATTTTTAATTTATCAAATGTAATCTATCAATAGATTTACCGTCCGTCTCACTCCCACACCAAAGGTAAAAAGAAATGTTGAGATTATATGATAATTTTATATATTGATTTCTTCATATTCAAAATTAATTCTTTAAAGAATTGTATTTGTTTCAATGTTCATCATTCATAATATGTCTCAGGATTTAGCCTCCAGTAGTCATAATAGTATAGTTTCCTCTTTTTGCCACTTGCTCGTAAAAAAAAAATACCTTCATGAATGCAGGAAATGCAGGTCCATGGAGATATCTCCATAAGTGCAGGTCAAGATTACATTACATTACAGTCATTTAGCAGACGCTTTTATCCAAAGCGACTTACAATTCAGTATCTATACACCGTACACACAGCTACGGGAGCAATTTTGGGGTTAAGTGTCTTGCTCAAGGACACATTGACATGAGACTAGTGGAGCAGGAACCGGGGATCGAACCGCTGACCCTCTGATTGAAGGGTGGCCCTGCTCTCCACGGTCACCCATGATATGGTCACTACTGACTAAACGCCACGTGACCTGCCGGATCTTACCCATCGGAAGAGGCAAAACATTTCAGCGTGGTACGAAAAGGACAGACTGTGTGGCGTGGCTGCTTATCAGCGCGCACAAAGCACATTTAACGGTAAACAGGGAAATATAAATAAATAAAAGGCATCCTTTGTAGAGCATGGATTCCACAAACAGCTGTTTCCTCTTCTTCAAACCAAGACAATGGACATCGGCCCATGTGCTGTGTGCGTCAGAGACACCATGTGTACTTTACCAATCAGCGAGAGCAGTTTGACGGTTTTTAATGATCGTTTTCAACAGAAAAGTAATGAACTAAAACTGATAAGGAGACCCGCCACCACACCCCTGTGAGAGATGAGAGGAAAAGAATAATGTTGGGTATAATGTTCTATAAGAATAAATTAACGAGCCTGGGTAGATATGAATTATCTGATCCGATTAGATTAAAGTTTAATTTCATGGGATTATACTGTTCACAAAAAGTCCAAGGAATGACTCCTGTACAGCTGCTAAATACTTCTTTGACTGGCAATGGTGTGCATGAGGCTGTATCCGCGGCCACAACACGTTTGAAGCACATGAAGACCAACAGATGTGATAAAATGGAACAGAACAGGCTTTCCTCCGTGGCTCATGTTGCCAATTTCTACTCAGAACATGAGTAGAAATTTGCTGATTTTGACAAAAAGTGTTCTGGATTATAATTTAAAGCCCATATGTGTGATAACAGCAACGTTGCAGTTTCATTGCATCTCACGCTGTGTGATGAGTCTAATAAAGAGGAACGAGAAAGTAATTGATTTATCTTGTTTTTCTAACCACCTGTAATCTTCAGAGGCTACCAACTAATTGTGAGATCTAAATATATCTACACAATATTCATATTACACAGCTGTGTGGGACAATAATCACTGTGAGTCCCAATGTGCTTCACTGTGCTTCTTCTTTCCAAAAGGCCAAAAGACAACTTTGTATGTCTGTATGTAACATTGATAGAATACAATGTAGACAAAGATAAACTCTATTTGATAAACTCTTCCCACTCAGGCATTTTTCATTTACAGCCTTCATCACTGCGTGTGCAGGGAGGGCAGCAAGGACCTCAACTTGGACCATCCAAGCAAATCATAAAAGAGGAGACATGTTTCCACTTCCATATTTACGTCATCAGAAGGAAGAGTGTAACTTTAATCTTCAGTTTGGTTTTTATTAACTGTCATCTACAGGACTGTAAAAACATTAGTGTCTGATCAGTGTACTGAACTAAAGAAAAGGACAGACAGGAGCACATACAAAAATATAAGCTTTTACATACCTGCCAACGTGCCTGGAGGCATTCTCAAAAAACTTGGTTTTAGAGGCAACACTGCAGAAAAGAAAAACAAAACATGTTGGTGTTATAGATAAACATATGATTCATCTCATCGGGGAGATTCCAGATCCTTTTGTGATCCAACAGTATCATTCGGTAGACTGCGCTTTTTATACTCCACTACCTGCCTGTACGGTTCCCACCGATTTTTGGGTGTTCCATTTGTGTGGTACTTATCTACGAAAACTAAGCCTTGGCTGCAAGCCATGTAGGTGAAAGACTGAAGACTCATCTATTCAGAATCCACCTTAGCCAATGAAAACACACTCACCTCTTTCTCTATCTCCTATTGTCTCCTGTTGTATGTAGCAGTTTGATGTAGATCAGCATATTTAATGAAGTTGATGTACTTGTATGATTCTTGCTCTTCTTGTAGTACCCACATGGTTGAACGCTCTTATTGTAAGTCACTTTGGATAAAAGCGTCAGCTAAATAATTGTAATGTATTGTAGGTGCTCCAGTTCTCTGAGGTTGTGCACGCTGGCTCACGGGAACCGCTTACTGAGACACTTAATGGAACAGAGGAACAGAGCCATTGTTAATATTATAAGTTACACGTGTGCTTTTCCTGTAAGTCAAAATGTCCCCAAGATCAAGTTAATTAGCTCTTTATCTCAAGATAACAAAGAGGTTTTCTGGTTAAAAAAGGCCTTCCAATATAACAAGTGTCATTAATACATTACCATGAGAAAACAACTTTGTCATTTCAAGATAACAAAATTATTAATCTTGAACTTATAACCAGTTGTTTTTTTTGACACATTGGCACCTTTTTAAATTGATATGGTGAACTTCTTAACAAACAGCACATTATTAGTGTTATTAGTGACATTAGCATTTATTTTGAGTAGTGTTTTTGGCCACCTGATGTATTGAAGTCCAATATTCACAACCTTTTAGCTCTGTTTTTGGTCTCTACTTCATATTACCTGAGGGAAATATGTTAATGTAAGTTGCTAAATTGCAGAGTTCAGCAATTTAGCAATTTAATGTACATTCACCAGCTAGGTGAGCTGAAAAGATGCTGAAAAGATGCTAAAATTCTTCATAGAGCTGAAGTAAACTTCAGAATCAGGTGATAATTTCATCACTACAAGCGACCCATACACAGTCCATTGTTAATATAATAATATTGATTATGGTCTTTTATCTAATCTTTGGGATGACAGTTTTGATCATCGAAACTACTAATGCCTTAAGGGTTGCCGATTCTGCACATCTGGAATCCATTTCAAGGTTTTTCTTAAGTTTTTCTTGTACCTCTTGACCAGTGTCTCAAAAAAGGAGGCGACAGACTTTTGTTATACAGAAGAGCACTTACTAGGACGTGGCTGTGCCCTCGCCGCTGGCTGCACTCAGGGTCTTTTGTGGAGTGGGGTATCTGGAGGGGGGTTCAGGAGGCCTGACAGGTGGTCTACAAATGGCAGGTTTCTCTGTGGACCTTGTTCTGGTCAGACCATCAGAATCTCCTGAAAGACATAGAACAATAATATAGAATTACAAATCTTTGTAATACAATTGTAAATGGCAAAATTAAGACCAAAGGCTGTGATGACTTAAAAGGTTAGGAAACCCATTTCAACTTTCACTATGATATAGGTCTTCTATAATAACAAAATATCTCTGCAATGACTTGCTGAGAGTTAGAACATAAGATACCTACTTTATTGGGCAAATAACTCAACAACAAGAAAACAAACAAATCAGCAAAGGCTTTATGTCTGCAACGAAGCTCTGAACAGCGACTGCTTCATCATCCATCCACCATAAATGCTTGGATAACTCATTTGATTTTCCATTGATTAGCGATTTCTTAATAACATTGTTAAATTGAAACAAGCTAAAACAAAACCTATTTGTTTAAAGATAAATTAAAATGGAGAAAACCATTAACAGATGACTAACATCTTCCGAGGCAAATTTGTAAAGCGTGGATACAGCAGGTGGACATGTTGCAGCCCATTTCATAAAGCAATTCAACTGACACTACTATTACAACAATAAACTAGAATTACTGCCTCACGGTTGTATGCCTCCTCCAACCAGTCAAGTTACAGTTTACATCCATGTCTGTCCAAAATGTCTTCACTTCATCATTTTATTCCATTAGACATTTGTGTGAAATTGTCATAATTAGTACATGAATTCTCAAGTTATGGACAAAAAGACCAAATGACCAAAATCGTATCACTTCATTTTTGAGTCCAAGTGGATGTGTGTGCCAAAATTAGAAGAAATTCCCTCAAGGCGATAGATTGACAGATAACTCGAAAACCTAATGCCTCTGGATGTCTATTGCCGGCGCAGAGGCATTAAAACACATCAACAGGACTGGATGCTGCCACATGACAAATTTAAAACAAGCAGACTATTTTTAAGAGCTGGCTGACGATGTTCAGTTTCCATGCCTAACATATCTGATTACTAATCACAACTTTGTTTTCTACATTACACTACATCCCTTTGTGTTCATTTATTTTGAAATCCCATAAAACCTGAAGGAAATATAGTTTTGTCAGTTAAAGAAAATAATATCATGGAAGGAATTTCCCCCACATAAACACAGGATTTATTATACCTTCTCTGTTGGCTGGTGAGCCTTTGGGAGGTTGTCTTCTGCTCTGGAAGGATGGTACTCTGCTCACATAGACTCCAGACTCCCCATTTGCCGCCGAAGAAGAATCTGGCCTTTGCCTTGTGTCGTCTATCTTGCCAGTGTCAGAGTCTAAGTGTCTTTCCTGACGGTTAGATGGTCTGGGCATCAATGCTAATCTTGGAGGAGGTTCTCTTGGAACGAGTGGAGGAACGCTTACTGGTTTTGTCCGCTGCAGGGGAACAGGGTTCGTTGAGACTTCCCCGTCCACGGCAGAGCTGTCGTTCTGGCCATCTGTTGCAAAGAAAGAACATAACCGATGAATGCAAGGTACTTGACTGCTTGGAGTGGACTCAACTGATAAACATTGTTATTCCTATCTGAGACAGTAACTTCCGTCCTCAGTCAAATGTAAATGTTTTTCTCTAAGAAATAATTGTCTTCAGTGTGCAAGAAAGACAAACATGCAAAGCACAGCAAAACATGTACTGAAGGTCACATAACAATACAATGTAATTGAATGTAAAAATCTTTGTTACACAACCACAGTGCTTCAGTGGTTTCAGAAAATAAATCTTTGGATTAATTATACAGGGTTGGTTATTTGACTATACAAGAAGTAAGTTAGGAATCGTTAAATATTAAACCAACGCAGGGAGGACAAGCTGCAGGTGCTCCAAATCTCTCTGCCAGTGAGAGCATTGAGACACACCCAATTAATGAGGTGTTCAAACACACAGAAAATTACATGACTTAGCCAGAGGCCTTGAAAAAGAAGACTAAAAAGTAGAGTGGTTTAGTTTATTTGTACTTGAAATAAAAATAGCACCAGAGGAATTTAATATTAACAATGGAGAATAAGAAAAAAGGAATAAAGACAAGGAACAAATAGATTTTGATTTGACATAATTACTCTCTGTGTGCTGGAAGAGGTCGGGAATAAGAGCTTGATAAACACGAGGCGGCCGCTTGGAGATTGTGATTGGTTGCCTCTTTCTTGGGGTGATCCGCGGAGGAGGGACTGGTGGGGAAGTGCTGTCCTCTGGCATATAACTGAAGATCTGTAGTCACAAGAAAAGTTAAAGTAACACTTTGATTACACTACGTTACAGCCTGTAACTGAATAAATGAAAATAGACAAATTACTGCTTAATTAATCTTAACGTAAGGACTCGGTACAAAAATGAAATCAGTGATTTAGTGACTTCTATGGCAAACAAATGCTTCTGCTGCACAAAATCACATAAAGAAGCATTACATAGTTCAACAATTTATTAAATACACTTATTCTCCTTCTTCCGCGAGAAGATCAACATCCTCTATGTTGGCTCAGACCAGTGGTATTGTTGTATCTTGTTTCATAGACATACAAACTAACATGTGAAAACGTCAATTTGGAATTTTACCGAGGGTTATTTACTAAGACCAGTAACTTCATACAGTCGGGCCAAAAAAAAAATTCAACTCCCTGTTGTTGTTTTTGGTATGGATTAAACAAAAAAGACTAAACATGGCGATTAGTGAGCCTTAGAGGTGCTGGTAGGCAGATTTTGTTACCAGCCAGCCGAGTTTTTTTCCACTCATTTCCAGTCATTGTGCTAAGCTAAGTTAGCCAGCTGCTGGTGGTAGACTGAAATGTACTGTAATTAACGAGCGGTGTCAATTTTCTCATCTTAATCTCGGCAAAGCATAAGAGCATTTAAAAAAAAAATTAAAAATTTTAAGTTACGAAAAATGATATTGCTTGATGGTCTTTTACATTCTTTGAAAACGTACCTTTTTGAAGTCCTCAATCAGAATCTCAACGACAATATTTTGGAACTTGATATCCAACATGGCCGCCACCGTCTCCTCCTTGGCTCTCATGAGTGTGGGACCAAAGATAACCGCCATGTTTGAAGGCGTCATTCGATTTTCTTCACTGTGACTGCACACGCTGTTAACAAACATCAAGTTGGGTTGAATAAAATAGAGTGATTTAACTGTTAACACCGGGCAGTGACAAATTATCTCAGATCGTTTGTGACAGTGAGCAAGAGGTTGTGTGGGAAAATACAAAAATTGTATGCTAGAACTTACTTGACCAGGTGTTTAATAAGCATCTCCACCATCTCCCGATTCTTCTCTGGTAGTTTGTGGGAAAGGGAATGAATCTCACTCAGTCGAAAGTCCAGATTGTCTGACTCTGTTATGCAAAGACAACACAAAGTATCTGTAGACATAAATCAAAAGAAACAATATAGAATAGGACCCAGCCATACACTACAATGGCATGAGATAGTAAAAAACGTCTCAAAAACAAACTCAGGCTGTTTAATTAAGAGCCACTATTCAAATACTGAATGACATTTCCAGGAAACTAAAGCCACAAGTTGTCTCACTGTAACATCCTGACAGAATGAGGCTGATGCTATTAAACTCATTGTTTTCTCTGTTTTACGATGACGTCGTGTGACAGATATAAATAAGCAGAGCACTTTTATTGCTTCCAGACTGACGTAGTGCCGCCTGTTAAACTGCTGAACCTGCAGCCTGCAAGGCATTGATTTACCGATGCCTCTTTTGTACCTGCCATCCAGGCAATGCTTATCCATGGTAACACAGGTGTAAAGATAAGCAAGACACATGGCAAATTGATAATAACTCCCCAAACTATCTGGAAAAGATCATCTGAAATCTGTAAAAATGTTTCTATCCTGTACTTAATAGATTATACAAGCCAACAGACTGTTCAGGAAACTGCGTCATTTAATTGTAACATATTGTTAAAACCGAGAAAGTACAACATTTAAACTACAAGTATATACAAACAGCATGTTCCATGCACGCGTCGGTTTATATTTCTTATCATCTTTGCAAATAGAAAGCATGAAGCCTTTTGGTATTTTAAGTAGAACATGAATAAGCATGATGCAAAATATTTTCACGATTGTGGTGGGGACAGGTGAGGGCAAGTTTTTTGCGAAATCACATAACCAAGTTTCAACCTTCCTCATTCCTTTGATTTCATCAAGAAGATTAGATTTTGAGTGAAACTCCAGTGTGACTGTGACACATATTTTAGCCTTAGGTGGAGAGCCGAGAGGTGAGATTAAAAAAATTAGACAGATAAAACATGAACATGCAAACAAAACTCCTTAATCTTTGCGCTGGATAATGTCTAAAACACATCTTACTTGCAGCACACATGAGGTCTCTGTGTAGACTGTAGGTCATCAGCGGTTCAGACAAGCTCCTGCAGATAAATACACACACTCGTAAACAAGTGCAAGGCCGCAGTGCAATATAACTCAACACGTCAAACAGAGGAAACTCTAGGAAGAATTCTGCAAAGTTACAAATGAGACTCTTCATCAAGTAAAATGTTTTCAATCATTTATTTATTATTATATTATAGTTGTATGTATTTAATGTAGGCTTATCTAACATAAAATAGAGAGCAGACGTACAGATTTGATAATTAAAACAATGTCAGTCATAAACAGCCGTAGATCTGGAGCTACACAGTGTCTTTCAGTATTTTCCACATATTAACTTTGTGTCTCCTGCTCACATGCATCTACTCACAGGCAAACATACCTTAGATAAAACTTCAGTGCACTTGTGATGGTTTTAACGTCCCAGTCGCTGCTCTGGAGATCCACATCTCCTGGGTTTGTGGGGTCTATGAAAAAGCAAATCAAAAACAAACAATGTAAAGTCATTATGTTCAATTCCATGTAAACAACACTGACATCCACCTGTGATTAGTACCTTAATTGATCAAAGTACCTGGCTAGTTGTGGCATGTGCTAGCCATAATTAAATAATAATAAGCAATATGTGGCCAGGATTTCACTAGACACATAGCAATTGCAAAAATTAGTTTTTTTTAAAGAAGGAAATAAGGCACATCACAGAAGGAAAATGTGTGGTGGAAATAAGTGTTGATGCTATTAATGTGCTCCTGAGTAAAATATCTTCTGTGAAAGTAAAGTAAAAATAAATGTAATTTAAATGTATTCTTGGCCACTCAAAGGGCAGCAGAAACAAGGTGTAACGTCATTGATCCGGCGAATGTGTGTGTGCAACATCAGCATTCATTTGGATTTGTTTTTGTGTCCACTTGATTAAAATAAATCCATTTCTTATTCTCCTTTTAGTCTGTTTTTGGTCCCTACCAACTAAACCACTGAGGGAAATATCTGGCTCTTTAGCTTGTTAATGCTCCACTACGTTCACCAGCTTGTTTGGTGCTGGGCAGGTTCAAGGATTTGAAGTTGTAAATCAAAGCAATGAGTTGAAAGACTCTATAAAGCAAAGTTGAGCTGAAGGTCAAAGCAGAAATGGGCGATAATTCTTTGTGGGTTTGCCACTACAAACCACACTTTTTAATGCATATTAATTTGATTGTATACAAATATAATATAGAGCCGCTTTAAGGCAGAGCCCTCCAGAGTATGAACACTGCGAGTCAGCGACCTGCTGATATTTCCTCGTCATTCATACAGACCACCTTCACAGAACCTGCAGTTTTTTACGATTGAAGACGAGCCCAATCAAAGAGACACAGCGAATGGACAGATGTAAAACATGTTCACGGGCTTATTTTCTTACCAAAGAAGGCATTTAATAGCTTCTGCACTTGGATGTTGCTGCCAACAGTTCTGTACACTCCTTCTTGTGTGACTCCTGGAAAAGACGAGAGGGAGAGGGAGGTAAAAAGAAAATTGAAAAAAGGGGAGTGTAATCTGGACAAATACAGGGCAGTGGAAATGCACCACATGCTTCTCTTCAGAGGCTGCAGGAGCCAGAATTAAGCTACAGATGTTCTTTCCTGATTGTGCACGCTTCATTTAACCATTTAGTTAGAGACAGAAAAATGTGCCATGCTTGGATCATAAGTCGAATTACATGCTTATGGCTTGAGTGCTTGTTTGTTTCTTGTAAGACGATTCCCCCTTCTGGCGAAACATTTTGCGACTGTAGAATTATAAAGTTGCATCGTCCCTCGGGACAGGTTTGAGTTATTGGGCTTCTATGTTTTAGCATGCATGGAGGGCTTTTGATAAAGAAATACTAATAAAACAATGTATCCTTAAAAAAAAAAAAAAAATCTGACAGACATTAAATGTGTGGCATAAAGACGGTTAAACTTCTGTACAATCTAAAATAGACCACTATTTCAGACTACTAGTATTGTGACTCAAACATTTGTTCTCTGAGAGGAGCCTGCCGGCTTGGCATCAACATTTAACATATGACTCAACTACGCCCCCTTCAGGGAAAGTAAGTAAACTAACAGAGCTAAAGACAGCTGGAATAAACCTCGATCAGGACCCTTTACCTTTTGTTTCAATGTAGTTGATGCACTTTCGCACAAACTTGAATCCAATTTCATTCAGTTCCACTGTAGAAGTAAAAAAAAGATGAAAAGATTTAACAGCAAACAATAATTTTAAGAGAAATCTTCTAATTGTTAAAACATGAACACAGATGAACTCAGTAACACATCAAAGTGTTACTGTGTCTGTCTACACTTCATTACATCAACACCGCAACATAAGACCTTGAGGACTTACTTTCAGCTTGATTGTGAATTGGGGAATGATAGATCTGAAATGCAAAAAAAAAAAAGTGAAAATGAAATTGAGGAAACATATGGAAGACTGGCCTCACAACACGATTAATGAACACAATGTGTTTTTTAGAAAATGAGAGAGAGACTTGAGGACGGCAGGAGGACACAAAGCTGCTTCACTAAAATCCAACTTGGCTAGTTATAGTGATAGCTTCCCGGGTAGTTTACGGGACTATTAGCCCAGTTTTCCAGTTTAAGTTTACCTTACGAGCAGATTCAAATTGCATGAAAATAATAACAGTGGAAACAGAGAGAAACAGAATGTGTGTCTTGTTAACTGATGGAAAACAAGACAGATTCCTGATTCAAAAACAAACAAAATTAAAATAATTCTGTTCTCTTAGGAGTAATTTAGAAAAGCTTTAAGTCACAGCCAACACATCCAACTCAAAGTATTTTTTTAATCAAAGCTTTGTCTTATTCTTCTCCAAATTTCTTTCAATGCTGTCCCCACTAATGGCTGTCAGAGGCCAGGGCCAGCTACAGAGCAGCTGGAAACAGTAAAGTGGAGTCTTGTTTAAGGTCTCCTAAGCAAGGACGAGTACTTGTTGTCACAGGCGGCTGAAGTGTGAAATATCCCCATCACGCCGTGTTATTGATTTACGCCTGAGAATAGAACAACTTCTACATCACTCTCTGCTTTGTTTTGGGAGGAAATCACTCAAAATCTGTCAAAATCTAACAGGTGTTTCTTTAATTAAAAAAATAAGATCACATGGAAGCCATGCTTTAAAACTGACAAATCTGATCTATACATGCAAACATTATGAGGCTACCATCAGAGAAAGGGATTACTGGCAGTGAAAAGTCAGTTTCTTTCCAATGTTTGAATGATTACCGTAAGAAAAAAAATTGCCAAAATGTCCTCTTGCTTAGGCACGTTTAGAGAGGAACGTGCAGGCGTTCTCTCTTTGTCCAACACTTTTAATGCCAAATACTTTTTTTTTAAACTTGTAAGAAGTTCCACTGGAAAGTGCACAAAAATGGGCCTCTAAGTGATCTGCAAGTGTAGTATTACACAACATTTGCCATACTGGCACACACGGGTCATGCATGTCAACCAAAGTTTTCCAAAAAAGAGACTAATGGACCAGCTGGCTGCCTGGAGCCCAGCGTCAGCCTGTTTTTGTTTCCAGAGCTCCTGAGGAGGTTTATTATGGGCAAAAAAACGCTACAATTATCGTCAATGTGCAACAGACCATTATTTTTGTTTTATCTCTTAAATCTACAGATATAAATCTTGATTAATTGGTCAATTGTTTTGTCAATAAAATGTCAGAAGATAGTGAGAAATTAACAATCACAATTTGCCAGAACCCTAGGTGACATCATTAAAACAGTTGCCTATCATAAATAACAAGGAACTGCAGCAAACCCTCACATTTGAAGAGCTGGAATGAATATTCAGCTTTTTTTCAGCTGGAAAAATTACTTTTAAAATTGCTGATTACTTTTGTTGATCACTTCAGCTCTAGTATCTACTCCAAGTCAGTTATTGTTAAATGATAGGGATTACTAGATTAACACTCTGCATTAAAAGTGCAAGAAAATCGTCACACTCCTAATATTGAGACCGCAGAGTAAGAGGAAGGTTCAAAAGATGCAGTTGTACAGAAACATGTTGAAACACATAAGCATATGCATCAACATGCTGCAGTATCAGGCCCACGTGAGCAAATATAAAGCGTCCATAAAACTGCATCTTATATGTCAGCCGTTCAAAAGGCTAAAGGGCATTCAGGGTGTAATAAAGTCGACTGTGGAAGAAGAGATTATTCTAACAGAGCACCAGAGTTGATTCGTGTCCAGAGTCGACCTGGCAGCAGTGCAGTGCATTGCATCTTTGCTTGACAATATTTGGGCAGAATTGGTGGAAAAGCTCTTGTGAAATGTGCACGATATACAGAAGTTATTGGGGAAGTTGCACAGGAAGAAAGGGCGCTGAAAAGTGTGCCTTCTGTTATTTTCACATCCTCTGGCAGTCACGGTCTATTTGTTGTGTCCACAACTCACGCGACAGCCACCTTTTTAAACCTAAACCATCTAACACGAGAAGGACTGCAGAGAGCGCAGAAAGAGCAGAGTTTACAACCAAAAGAGGAATCGGCTCCATCGTAAATCTTGCGAGTAAGGCTATTTAGTACATCCTCGCCTCAAAATTGCTGAATACAGAGACAGACCGTGGGAGCAGCAAAGTTTGGCTGCTTTTATAAAGAGGTTTCAATTAACACTCAAACATGATTATAAGAGCAAAAAGAGAAATCATTGATAGTGTGAACTCAGCCGTGCTGTGTGGGGCCATTAAGACGAACCAGGTGCCACCATTAACTGCACACTGGTGGTATAATGGGCCTAACAGGCTTCATACCATCTCACACGTCTGGAATAGAGAAGCCATAATGAGATCACCTTAAGAAATGTCCCATGTGAGCTGTTATGTCCCTTACATGATGAATTCAATAGCAAAAAAAACATATTATTTAAAACAGCACAGTACCTCAGTAATCAGGATTTTCAGAAGCTGATATTGTGAATGTAAAACATTTAATTAGGTGCAATTAAATTAAGAAGCTGCAAATGACATTCATCTTGATAACTGTAGCGTCTTCCCTCAAAGATTTAAAATGGAAATGTAACTACCTGCCAGCCTTTAAGGAGGTTGAATTTAAAACAGGTTGGATAGACTCTGCAATCCAGATTGGCAATGGAAACTGGCGTTGGGAGTTTTATGTGTCACCACAATAACCAGTGGCCATGTCTCCCCGTAGTAGCAGACTCCATATTGCATTGCACATATTTTTGGCAGTGAAGCAGTATTGACAGAAATGATGTCTAGGAGAAGAATAATCCAAAATGAGATGAGAAATTAACTCACAGGCTCTTTTCCATCCATGGCCTCCATCCACAACTTCCTGTCCGCCTCCGAAAGAGCTTGGAAAGTGACGGGTGTGTTTCTATGGAAACAGTAACAAATGCCATTAAAGAGGCAAAGGCTGCAATTAAATTATTCAGTCACACTTTGTTCGGCTGCATTTTCCAACCATTGTGAACATTTTGTTTTCAGAGCTCTTACGCATTTTTCAGAGTGGACAAAATAACAAGAACAGCACAAGATGAAGTACTGTAAGCGTCAGTCGTTGAAGTCACTGATTAACTGCAACGCGGTGATGATGGAGGCAGCAAATGGAGACGAATGAGACGAGCGTCAAGAGTTGATGAGAGTCAATTGTTGCAATCTGTTTTCTGCAGAAGCAACAAAATCTGGTGCCAAATTTTACAGCTTATAGGCGACTGGATCAATTGTTAACTAAGACAAATGTGCTACAAGTTTAAGGCTGCCAACTGCACTAATCCGTGTATAATTATAAATCAGTGTACAACTGTGACAACCTTAAAAAGTCTTATAAAAATAACTTTTCTATCGACAGCTAACCCTGATATCTGTAGGAGCCACGTGGCTACGGTGTTAGAGATTTCCCTCTTTTCTTGTATGTCAGTACGCCTGAATGGGACACCTGAAACAGCCAATCAAACACTCGTATGGTGGCGTTGTGCAAACTGGGATGAAGACAAGTTCAGCTAACAAATGACCCGAGATATTAAGAGCAGAGGAATATATAAGCCCTCTGTCAACACCTTCTAGGAAGGGGTCGGGAAGCTGCACTAGGACCTTTTCAGGGACATTCCGGCTGGCCTTAAAACATCTTGAGCCAACAACTTAGTCTTCTACACTAGACAGCACTGCCACCTGCAGTTTATCAAACAGCCTACTCCTCGTCGTGTTGATGTTCAGCTCGTACACTGACACAAATTAGTTGCTTGACATTCAGAGACACTTTCGAGCACTTCATGAATAATTCAAGCAGCTTTTAAACCTTTAAAGACACCCTGTCGACAGTATTTCCACATATTTCAAGAAACCCGAATGTAACGGAGCAGCCTATGGCTCAAGTGTCTATTAAAATGCATGCTGTGCTGAATGGCCCGCTTATATAAATATGAACTTGTTGTGTTCTTTCCCCTGACTTAAATTACAGAGTTCTCCATCTGTTTCCAGCCCGTGCCCGTCGCTTAGGGATTGTTTGGGCTACAGTCCATTTAGCCCTCACGCTCTGTCCTTGTGAGCCACCTGTTCACCTCGCCCGCCTGAACCCGTTTATCCCACAAGGCTCCCGTTGTTGCCTCATCTCCCAGTGTCGCAGATTTGTTTGCGCTAACCTCTCGTGAGTTTCCACGTCAAAGCAAAAGCGCTTGTCGATGGACTCTGTCTTCCGGCGGATGCAGGATTTCAGTGTCAGCTGCGTAGTGCCCTGCAGCGAGAGAGAGAGAGAGAGAGAGAGAGAGAAAGTTGGTAGCAGTCTGAGGATATAAACTGGCTACAGGTGCTGAAGATGTCAGAGCATGTTGGTCTGTGGCAATGAGTGTTGGATTTGTTGTAACAATTTATTTCCTTCTCAGTGAAGCACCTGTTTAGTTGTAGGCTTCTGCTCGCAAGGCACCATGACCAGCTGTCTCCCCTCCTTGTGATACTTGCAATAATATTTGACCCACGACACACCCAAAGCCCCTGTTGGGACAAAAAAGAAACAAACAAAAAAGAAAGAAAAAAGGAAAGGGTTTAGTCAGAGTGAATTCCAGCAAGAGCGTGTACAAGTACCATGCTTCTGTATAGACATCTTGCACACGTACACTTCTCCTGACAGTACAGATAGCCCTCCGTGGGCAAAAAACTGTGCATTTTACAGATCTGAGATGGGTGTTTCATTCGTTTCATCAGCTCCTCCATCTCCTCGCGAGTGCTCTCGTAGTGGTTTCTTGTCTGCAGGCGAAACCGGACAGCACTTTAGAATCTTATCGACATCCGATTAAGAAGATATCAAATCTCACCAACGGCGTCGTTCGTTCGCACCACTCACGTTCTGCAAGCTGAGCTGCAGTTCTTGCTTGTAAGGCATAAAGTCATGAGTCATCTCCACAGTCAGGTTGTTGAGCGTTAGAACGCTGTGCAGAAACGCCAGCACCTGTCCAACCAAAGCGTGAATTACATGCTATAGATATCCATCATCGAGTTCTTCTATTCTAATATAAATTTCCTCGATCTCTTGTTACAGCAAAGAGGAAGAGTGGGAGACCACAAGCAGCACTCACCGGCTCCACCACGTCAAACTTCTTCCTGTCCTGCACCTGATGGATCTGGTACACGTAATCCACTGAAGATTCATAGAAGTTCACCCGCTCTTTGTCAAGGAGTTCGTCGGCCTGTTGTAAAGAATATAAAAAAGGAAAGGAAAGGAAATTTGAAACGGTGACTTTTTTGTCGCTCTCAGTTCCACGTTTCACTACACAACAGATGAATACTTGTCGTACTCCACCTCTTGAAGTTGACTCTCTTTCTTCTTTGCAGAGAGATTCAGGTGTTTGTCTACCTGGGAGTGATATTTTTCACTCTCCTTCTCAAACTTCTTTTTCTTTTCCTGCAGGACAGATTAAATAAAAAAAATAATAAATTATCTAGCAAAGTCTAAATAAAATACATAGTGTTTATAAATTTGGATCCCTCATTCAAATTATGAGCTGCTCTTGGAAACTAGAACTATCAAGATTTCTTTAAATTTACATCATATGTAACGTGGTGGTGGGCAGACTTCTGCTTCTGATAAATAATACGCTGATACCGACACATTTGCAATAGGCTAATATAGGTCAGTTATTTCCAACCAGGGGGTATTTGGAGGAAGAAAAAAAATGGAAATACTGATTTGATCTAACAAAAATAAATAGTAGTATCATACTAATATATTAGTAAGCTGATTAAGTACTTGAGTTCATCTGATAGGGCGGTGGGGGTCAGACAAAGTAGGTTGGGGGTTGATCTAGTACATTTTATTTTGACCACTTTCACTGTTTCTAGAACATTGTTTACTCACATGTACTTTCTCCTTGTAAAGGACACAATACCCATTTTTCTCTTCTTGAGATAACACAGATTTCTTAACCAGTACATTATTAGTATTATTGAAATGAACAGTTATTTGTTTTATTATCATTATTCTGAACTGGAACAATCGCAATACATCTTTAGATAGGATTGAATTAGATTGTTTTTTAAAACAAGTTTTTAATACGCATTCGTTTTCCAAGTCATGTGGTACCTGTATATTTCATCCATCACTCAGTTCTGCTTGCGTTTTAAATCAGCACAGCAACAAGAATAACAGAGAGCGGCTGGTTAATAAATACACTGAGGGGGGAAAAACAACACTCTTCTGATCACCAGAGCACAACCAGAAAAAAAGAAAACTCAAATGTCAGTCTGAATAATCACGGTGATATCCCACAGAGAATCCTGATGACTTTAAAGGCAGAATAAAACATTGGTGGAGTAGCACACAGGGGGGTCACCTTAGAAAAACATGAGCTGTTCTCAACTACAAACACTGCTTTCAACAAAATGCTTTTACAAATTGAGGAAGACGAAGAGACGTAAATGTTAGTGTTGTTAACAGATGTTTCATACATACACTCGTAAATAGATTTGAGGAAGTAGCTCATAACAGCCTGTCTGGTCTGTAAGCACCTCAGGAAATCATTATATATATATATATATATATATATACTATGCATAATGTTGTATAAGGATTTGACTTTTCATGCATAGCAACACCAGAACAGTGCTTTGCAGTGCTGACTTAAGAACTGATTACTTTTGTCACATTTCACTTGCAGAGCAGATGAACTTACTTTTGTAACTCCTATTTGCTCCTTTCTGAACTTCTCCAACGGCTTGATGAGCAGATCGGAGGCGTTCTGAACCTGGACGGGCAAACATGGAGTGGCCGTTACTGCGGTTCAATTCCACATGCAAAAAACACTTACACACACACATAATGTATTGCCTTAAGTAGGACACACTCTTTAACACGCTATATTTGTAGATAAACACCAAACATGTTGAAAGAGTGTGAATGTGAACTTCCATAACAATGCTGCTCCTCCACACCATTGTCAGCACAATTTACCAGATGACTTCCGGTTTATAAATTAGATTCGTATCCAGAACAGCCAGTCTAACTGGAACTGCTGCGCCTACTGTCATGACTCAATAGCTGCTAGTAAAGACAACGTGGTCAGCAACACCTGTAATTAGTTGTCCATGTTGAATTAACCTGGTAGTCGATCGGTAATCAAGGCTACCGTTGTTTGTGATTTTACGGGAAAGGGTCACGTGATAGGGGCGTGACGAATCAGGGACGGACACGTCGTGGCTGACAGAGAACCAATGAAGTAACAAACGCGGGCGTCTACGTCATCGTTTCCAAACTTATGCGTTTACGACCGTCCACACGAAGAGGCAACCCCGGAGTTTTCAAACCTATCCGTCCTCGGGAGCGTTTCCAAACTTCGGAGTTTTCAAACGTATCCGTCCTCGGGAGCGTTTCCAAACTTCGGAGTTTTCAAACTTATCCGTCCTCGGGAGCGTTTCCAAACTTCGGAGTTTTCAAACTTATCCGTCCTCGGGAGCGTTTCCAAACTCCGGAGTTTTCGGTGCTTGAAAACTCTGGTGTAGTGTGGACGCTCAGTGTAAACGTAGCAAAACATATGCGTTTTCAAATGGAAACGGAGTAGTGTGGACATGGCCAAAGACGGTTAGTTTGCGTCTGAGTTTATCTGGCTTGGTTAATAAGGAAAGATGTGGGAAAACTTGTGAGTAACTAAATTATGAAAATAAAGCAAATAGCTTTAAAAAAAACAACAGCAGCACTTTCAAATATTCAGTAGTTACAGTATAATAAATGTGTGAAATAACAGCATCAGAAACATTTACAAAAAGGGAACAAGAAACCCGAGAGGGAAACTCGGCCACAGCATTGTGCATGCATCTCATTATAGCACATTTCAACTAACAAAGACAAAAAAAAAGTGTTGAATTTGCATCATAACAAACAGGAAGTTAGTTATCTGTAACCGAATGTGACAAACGTTTCCTTTCTAGTGGTCTAATCTTTAGTGCTGGATATGTTGGTGTAGCTTCTAATATATAATGAGGGTTTAAATGGGATGCAGAGTCAGTGTGGAGGAAGTTGATAACCCACCAGCATCATCCTGTCGTGCTCTACTTCCTGCAGGAGTCCGGCAAACTCCTGGAACGACTGAGCTGGAGGGGAAAAACACAAACATGATGACCGGAATAAAGACATTGCACATTCTTATCTTAAGTGTCCAAAGCAGGAAATGCAACGGGAAAGATTAAAAAAGAAACAGGCTTGTTTCAGTGTTAACAAATGCATTAGAATAAACTTTATGATGATAATTTATCCAGATATATATTTTTTTTGTATACACAGTTGTCATTAATCTCTGATGCTTAAGTTTTTCCAAACCATTTGATTTCCTGATTCCTCACATTTAAGTTGTGAGGAATCAACAAGTGGCTGCCAAAAATGTTCCTCTCCACTGAGGTGAAGCAGTCTTTTTGCTAATTCTAATGTAAAATGTGTATTTATCCACATGGTATTAGTACAGAATACATACAGAAAAACCTGCTGGAATATGGCATGATGTCTCTTGCAAGTTGTCTAAAAGTCAGTTAATGATTTTGAAAAGTCAGTAAACACAAAGTAGCATCATCTTACTAATATTAATTTCATCATCTGTCAGGGAGTCCCCGATGACGTCAAACTGGAAGATGCTGAGAGTCTGGGAAAACTTCTGTACTGCCAGAGAATAGCCTGTAAAAAAGAACATGTACTCCTTTTTAAAACATCTGAATTGAGTTACAAATGCCTCTGTCGCAACTACGTTACACAAGAATATAGCCGACCATTCTCTTTATCCTCCAAATAAAATACAGTTCTCATAAGATTTAAGTGCAGTCCAGGATTATTGCCACGGTGCTTTTCTATTTTTCTTTCTCTGCTAGGAAAGTCCAAAGTATTAAATATATCCTTGGCAGGTTTTTATCAGATCAGCAGCAGAAAGGATGCGTTCTATAATATATAATAACATTTTATCCCTGCTTTGTCTGGGTTTTATTATCAAAGCAAAAACAATCTGTCAGATCAATGCTGTCGGGCTTTTTGCCAGAGGAACTTGGCTACCATACCTAGTACCATACTCTAAATTCCTCCTTAAATCCCACAATAGTTTTCAACTTTCCATCATTTGACATGTTTTCTTTTCCCCCCATCAATGTATTTAGTTTATTTTGTATTCTTGCTTAAATAGCACCTTTTTATAAAAAAGCTTTTATTGTTGACAAAGTGCACTGCAGAACACATGCAGCCTATTTCACAGCACTTACTGCTGGAGAGAAAAAATAACTTCTACAGTACATGAGCAGAGAGTCCAGATCATCAGGACTTGAGGTAAATATGTGACTTTCAATGAATAACTCTTGGTGCAGCTAACCCCAACACCAAGCACTCGTGACCCTCTGGCTATTCTGTGGACTGAATATAAAGCAGAACCCTCACCACGCCTACAATGACCGTTTCTGTTTGCGAGGTGAAAAGCTGGTCACTGCTGATTTGGAGGGCACAATGGTTACTTGGCATGTCAAACAACAACAACAACAACAACAACAACAACAACAACAACAACAACAGTGCTCGCCTTCACGGGTGCCACGCTGACCCAAATAAACACATCTACTGCCTTCTGTCACTGGCTGTGGTCCATACTACCAGTGGGACTGATGACAGACAACATCACGCAGTAGAGTAGAGGTGTGGGGGGGGGGGCGCAACACAAGAAGGCAGCTGTTGCGTTGTTTTGGGAAACCAAACTGAGCCTCTCATGCTGCACATCTGCACCATGATCCGTGGCCTTTCAGAGGGGGCTGTTTGGTCCTTTCCCAG
This sequence comes from Cebidichthys violaceus, assembly GCF_023349555.1. NCBI lineage: Eukaryota > Metazoa > Chordata > Actinopteri > Perciformes > Stichaeidae > Cebidichthys > Cebidichthys violaceus. The sequence continues at coordinate 11,498,110 of NW_027176373.1, forward strand.
GGGAGCACTAGCACCTCCCTGAATGAGCCTGTCCCACCCACACTGATCCTGTGGGGCCCTTAATTAAAAAAAAGGCCCCACTGATGCTGATCCCAAGCTTCATCATGCCACTGTATTCACATGCAATATGTAACAAAACAAAACGAGAGAGATCGCATTTCAGGATCCTTACCTCTGATCGCAGTGATTACGCTGTTGCCGTCTTTTATCAACTCTTTGAGGAATTTGCTCGTCCTCTCCAGCTCCAATTCATAACACTTGAGAGTCTCCCTGAAGTCCGGGCTGTCCAGATAGCACTCACTGAACTCCAGAGGAGGATGCCCCATCTTCTGGACGACCGGGGGGGGGGTCAGACAATAAAGCCACTGAGTTAGTTCTCGTGAGCCACGCAGCCTACGCTCGTCTACCGCTCACTGGTCATTGCTGCTCAGTCGAAGCGACTCCACACTCTCTCATCTGGTCACAGGAGCAGAAGCCATGGTGTCCGTGGGAGCCTGCAGCAGCCGCTGGTCTAGTGTGAAGTGCACGAAACAGTGACGGGGCACGGTGTTGTATTTACTTCCCTCTTTTCTTCCTCTGACGCGCTATCGAAACGGTAATATAGTTGTATCCTGGTCCTCTTTACCACTTTTTCCTTGTTGCGGTGTCGCGATTAGAAGAGCGGCTAGAATTCATTTGGACGCGTTCGTTTCCGAAATATTTCACACTTTCCTCAAACCTCATCCGTCCTTTAGCTTGGTTTGAAGTCAAATTTGATTTTTAAAGTTAGTCGCGCGCTATAAATAATCACTGAATACGCATTGGTGAATGCATATTCTCAAACTGAGGTGTCATACACATCCTTTAAGTCCCACAGCTTTACAAAGAGGGGTAACTCAAAGCTGAATGGGACGTAACCATCTGGCTACGGACTCGCTGAAAACTTCCCCTTTTCCACACCCAGGAGGTTCTTAAAGGGGCTGCTGCACAGTTGTTGTACTTGTGTTCACGGTGCTGCGTTCATGTGCTGTCGGGAATAAATGGCCAAACTAGGAAAATTAAGAAAAAAACAATAGTCCAGTTATTAGACATATTATAAATAAATAAATGTGCATCTATCTATCTATCTATCTATCTATCTATCTATCTATCTATCTATCTATCTATCTATCCCCAAAGTTTTGAGAAATAAATCTGAGGATTTAAAAAATTAAAAATAAAAGACTTTTTTTCTTTGTAATTCTGAAACATAAAAAATATTTACAATTTTCCAGACTTTCTAGTAATCTTAGCTTTTTCCCCCTGTAAATTACTTGATAACATTATTATAACAAAGGGGGAATGGCACTTTTTGGTTGAATTGGTCACAACTAGTTGTTGCAAGAAGACATTGCTTCGTTTTACGAGATCACAAACCTGAAAGGTTGTGAACAACAAGGTTAGAGAAGTAGGTTTATGACCAGAAACAGAATACAGTTAGGTGCTCTTGAGCTCTTAATCCTCAACTGCTGCAGTGAACAATAGATCAGGCTCTGGTTATAATGAGCAGCTCACCGTGTGAATGTGGACTTTCCTGATTACGTGAAATAAAGGTTCAACTTGCTCATATATTTAAAGACCTTTGATGAAAGCTACGGTAGCACTGTGTGTTGGAGGAACATGGTTTTAATATCAAAGCATCTTATGATACAGACACACCTGCATGGACACTTAGTCATTAATGTGCGGGGCCCTGAACATATCACAAGAATGTGATTATTCCACAATGAGACAGGTCACACCTGAATGTGACTGGGTGTGTTCCTACATATAAGAATAAGCACCATGATATCACTGGTGTGGTCATAGGCAACGTCATCAGACTTACAGGAAACAACTAAAGTAATACGGCAATAATTTAAAGTTACACATTGGAAACATTAATGTAAAAATTTGCCATCACATAAAAACAATAGTATTGTAAACTCAGCTGTTTACCATTTTAGGAATATCAGAGAACTATCAAGATGTCTGTAAATAAAGGTATTGCTCACTGCCTGATGACAAATGTTATGCAACGTTCAAATTATTTGACATACCTGCAGACTTGTTTCTCTCCTCAGAGGCCTGTGTTGAGGAATGTAGAGCCGAATCACTGAACAAATTGCTGCCTGTCACTCTCCCAGGACTGAATTCACTTCTGCAGAACAAGGGAAGTGTTATTAAAATGTTGCAATGACTGTTAATGACCGCCAGATGTCATCATTCAGTCTGAACGGAAGCAGGGGACCACAGCATTCAGTCAATTTCAGTTAATTTGGTTCTTCATTGATTACACTGATACTTCAACAGTTTATCTGAAAAAGCTTCATCCATGTACAGGTCCGAATACTTTGGGCCTTCATTTACAAAAACAACGTCAGGAGTGTTCGAAATGTTGCAGAAGAGGTCATGAGGGATTGTATATCACCTTTGCATCCCATAAGAATGTTTACACATTTGGTAAAACCACCTCTCGGACAAACAGCAGCAGCAGTTAAAGTCAAACCTACGGTCATGCCGTGTAACATGGAGCCCTTTAACCAGTGGTGGAAGAAGTACTCTGATCTTTTACTGAAGTAACAACACAATTAAAGTAGCAATACCACATTGCAGAAATATACATCAAAATATACTTAAAGTACCAAAAGTATCAGTAAGCAGAATGTCCCTTTTCAGATCATAGATATTGTATCACGGGATTTGATGCATAAATCAGTTCATCACTTAATGTTGCAGCTGATAAAGGTGGAGCTAATTGTAATTGCTTTTTATTTTGTATTAATAATTTAAATATGCAAAATAACTAAATGTAGTGGAGAAAGTACAATATTTGCCTCCAAAATCAAGTAGAGTATAGCTATAAAGCAACAACAAATGTGCTAGCAAAGTACAAGTACAGTACAAGTACCTCAAACATTGTACTCAAGGACAGTACTTGAGTAAATATCCGTATTGCACTACTGCCTTGATCAGCATTACAAACGTCACAATGCCTGCAACTGATTTTAAGTGTTGATCAGAGTAAGAATGCATCAAACAATGCAGATGAGCGCACACACACACACACACACACACACACACACACACACACACACACACACACACACACACACAATGATACACTCTTTTCCTGGAGATAACCTAACAGTAACCTGAGTCGAACCAAATTTTATTCACATCCCAGAGAGTGAAATCAGATTGTATTGTTGTGCGTATAGACATGAAAGTGATATTTTGCTTGAATTTGATATCGTTGATTATAATAGGTTATTTCTAAGAGCCTTAAAAAACCAGCCATTAATCCCACAGGAATACGTCAAACTGTGGTAGTGAGCAGGTTGAGTCCTTGTTAGATATCAGGTGGGCAGCGACAACGTGGCTGTAAAGGCTAAGGAGAAAAAAAATAGATGATTATTATGATAATAAACTATTGTTCTCTTATCTTAAGATTTGATGGCTCATTCTTTGTTTTAGACCTTTATGTTTTCCTCCATATTGCGTCAAAACACCCTCCACTTCCCCTGCAGAACACAGCACAATGAGGACGAGTGGACAGACCGCAGTCCCCACACAGATTCCTCAGCTGGGCAGGAATTAAAACGTTTGATCTGAATTCTGAAGCCGTTTGTTTGGTGTCTGTAAATGGGGCTATTGTATGCAAATATCGCGCACAGAAGCATATGACCTCGGCAGTGCAGGGCAGTGGCTAGTGTGAGGGAAATCATTAGCAATGCAAAGTCATGGTGCTCTGATACTCTTGTTCACAGATTGGAAAAAAAAAATCTGCTAATGTTAACGTAAATGTTTCTGGATGTGCTTTATTCCAAACTACAGCTGACGGTGAGTCTGCTTCATTTCAGATCATGTAGCTGAGGACAAGATAGACATTTCTTTCATAGTGTTCAGATAGTTGAATCTGTGTTTATAGGTAGTTTGTGCTTTACTGTTATAAATGTCTTGATTCTGAAAAGTTTGGTAAATGTGTGCATGTGCAGTTAGTTACAGATGAAACTGACACATTTTGTTTTAGATATTTTATCACAAAAATTGCCTTTTTTTTGATGATAATCAAACAAAACAGTATTTTGCTGTTCCTAAGTCATGTTTATGAAAAGCTATACAACTGGTCAAGAAGTGGAGTTGTCTCTGAATCATCATAAGTTTGTAACAAGAGGATTCTTCTTTAATGAACATCAAAACACTTTTGGACCACACTTTATTTTCCATGCAAGAGTTAAGAGTATTAGACACCGTTATGTTGGGTGCAGATGCCCACTTTGTACTGTATGCTACACCATGGCGACTGGTGAAAGCATGTCACATGACACATAGTGCCAGACTTCAGTGTTGCACTTTTAAGTGGCCTGCCAACTGCAGAGGGGGGCAGAGAGCCATCCTTCTTCTCTGGATTCACATCCATGCAAAACCAGCGGGTCAACATTGTCCTCTACGCTGTCTCCTATGCCTCTTACGCCTCCTGCTGAGCCGGGTAACAACTCATTTATACATTCATACTAGACTGGAAATTCAAGTGTGTTAGGAACTCAGGACAACCAGTAATGACCAGTACAGAGTAGATAAAACATTTTGGATGATTTGTAGGCTTGAAATTAATCCTGAATTTGAAAAAACTAAATTGATGGAAAGAAGTATAAAACTGGAAATATGATTCCTTTTTATTCAAGCATTTATTAACTTTTGAGTGAATACATTTCTATTAAGGTACAGTATTACGTAAACTAGTATATAAATACTAAACCTGCATATAGGCTCATGTTAGTAAATTTGCTTCTAAATACTTGAAAATATTTCTAGCTTCTTTAATAATCCTTCAATGTTTTGAGTCTCTGGTTGTCACTGGACAGATATACAACTGAAGATTGGAAATTTAACCTGCAACCTCTTTACTGTGAGGCCGCAATGACTTTTCACTGTTGATTAATCTGCCAATTATTTTCTCGCTTATTCTGTTAATCGCTTACAAGAAAATATTTTTAAAATAGCACAAGTCCTAGGTGACCTATTCAAATCATTTGATTTGTCTGACCAACAATATTTAAATAATTTAAATAAAATAATAAAAAATTAAGACAAAGAATTGAGAAGTTGGAACTATAGTGAATGTTTAGTAGGCTATTTTTCTGGGAAAATGACTCAAAATAGTAACTGGTTAATTGTCTGTCAATTAACAAATTTATTCATCATCTTATTATTGCAGCTTTAAAATCTGCTGGTGGATTTTATTTTCTGCACTGGTCTCTCGTCGTGGCAAACAAACATTCTCAACGCTCCTCATAGTTTTCCATTTTTTTTCCTCTCATCCACTCTGCGTTTTTAGGAAATGTTGAATGTGCAACAATTTAATTTCCAAAAAGGGAAAAACCTGCCGCACGGAACCCCAAAAAGGGCGATGCCTGATGGTATGATGTCACTTTGGCTGTGCAGACACTCTTGCCTCTTGTGGATGTATCAAGCAAATATCAAGCTTAAGGGGCGATGGACAAGTATAGGCCAAAAGAATAAGCTAAACTATAGCACTACATCATAATAAGTAAAGATCTGAGCATAATCTATTTTGAAGTGATTTTTTTTTACAATTAAAGTGAGAATATACTTTTAAACAGTTTATTGAAAAATGTTTTTAAGATCATCACAGTCATCAGTCGTCTTCAGCACAAAGTTAACACATTTAATAAGAAAATAATATCTGTTCGTGATAAGTATAAAGCAAATATTTTTCAACAATTAGTTTGTAAGGTATCTATAGTAATAGCTGATAATAACGAACAGGAACACATTTTTTTTTCTAACCTTAAGATTCCCTAATCTCACCTCAGTTAGTGATGCAGTCGCCAAATTCACACACTACAAAGTTATACTCAGGTATTATTATACACCAGTTAAACTTTTAATAAATGGCTGTACTGTTATTCCAGTTACTTTTAAAAATGATCATGAAGGTACACTGATGCATTTAATGTGGGAATGTTACTTTTGTTTCTCCTTTTTGGAAATGAGTAGTCAAAAGTATTTTTGAGAGAATGGTCACATCAACCAGGGCCAGAATCTCCCCAGCTCTGATTGGTCTCCACTAGTGGAAAAGTCAGACAAAGCCAGATTTTTCTAAAAGGTTCAGATTAATGAAAGACATTGCCTCTTTTGGTTCTCGTATCAATAATGATCAAGAAAAGTTTGTATTAGACAAAGAAAGACACAAAATAGGAAGAAAGGACTCCTATTTTTACTGTCAAAATGTTGTTTTTATGTTATAGTTTATTATAGTATGCATAGTATTATTATTATTTTTTACGTTGTTTTACTTCTGTTTATTGGTTTGTGTTATTTTTTTCTATAGCTAATTTTGTGTGCCCAACAGATTTGTTCTGTTTATTCTGCTTCATGTTCCTCAATGATTTACTGGTCTTGTGTTGCATTATGTTCTTTTTTCAGTGGAAAAGATTCCATTACAAAAAAAACCTAAAATGTTTAGCACAATATTCTCTCAGCTGTTGACCATTTGATATATTCTCCATCAGACCAGGAACCAAAGATGAACTGGGCATCATTTTATGCTGTCATCAGCGGTGTGAACAGACACTCCACAGGCATTGGTCGCATCTGGCTCTCTGTCCTGTTCATCTTCCGCATCCTGGTTCTGGTGGTTGCAGCGGAGAGCGTGTGGGGCGACGAGAAGTCCGGTTTCACCTGCAACACCCAGCAGCCGGGCTGCAACAGCGTCTGCTACGACCACTTCTTCCCCATCTCCCACATCCGCCTCTGGGCGCTTCAGCTCATCCTGGTCTCCACCCCTGCCCTGCTGGTCGCCATGCATGTGGCCCACCGCCGCCACGTCGACAAGAGGCTCTACAAACTATCAGGGCGGAGCAACCCCAAAGACCTGGAGCAGATAAAGACCCAGAAGATGAAAATCTCTGGGGCTCTGTGGTGGACGTACGTCATCAGCCTGTTGTTCCGCATTATCTTTGAGGTCACCTTTATGTATCTGTTTTATATGATCTACCCTGGTTACAAGATGATCCGGCTGGTGAAGTGCGACTCGTACCCCTGTCCCAACACGGTGGACTGCTTCGTGTCGAGGCCCACAGAGAAGACTGTCTTCACCGTGTTCATGCTATCTGCATCAGGGGTTTGTATTCTGCTCAACATTGCAGAGGTGGTCTTCTTGGTGGGGAAGGCCTGCAGTAAGCACACTGCTGGAGACTCGACTGTGGGGGCTTGGATCCAACAAAAGCTCTGCTCGTATTAATAAAACACACAGATTTCATACTTGCACAAAGAGACATATACAGTATGCGACCTTGGATCCAAGCGACAGCCATTGATTTAACTTGTGAGTAAGGTGCATATAATATACTGTATATTGTAGTTTGACATAGGATGATTTATCCAGTGGTTTATAATCTCAATGACAAAGCATTCAATGCCAAAGTGGGGAAAAAGTATTGTTCAAACAACACGTGTTCTCACCAGACTTTTAAGATAACACTCCACAGGAACTACAGTTTACATATTCTGCTATGAACCTAAAGACTGTATACAGCAGCACTTTGTACTGACATGACGTAATAGCTTAATGTTAGGCCAATAGAGATCAATTAGGTAACATGTTATGAAGAAATATGCCAACTGACCACATTATAGGCTTTCATTGCCATGTACTTTGATATCCACAGTAGTGGACATTTGTTTGATCTTGAAATGAAAATATGAAATCATGAAATGTGACACATGTTATTTAAAATAATAAGAGAAGTGTGCCGGAAATACAATGTAGTAGTATTTTGGGCATTATTATTTATAATATTCTATTATTTACATTAAATATGATCACAAACATCACGTGTTTGCCTAATCACCATGGATTGAGTCTAATGGACTGAAGTATTTATGTTTTTCTTTTCTCGAGTTGTTAATAGAGAGATGTTGTACTAATACATGGAAAACATGTTAAATCATTGACAGTGTTTGTTGAATACTGATTCTTTACTTCCTTCATATATATATATATATATATATATATATATATATATATATATATATATATAAAAGCAATAGCCCACATCAAATATATATATATATATATATATATATATATATATATATATATATATATATATATATATATATATATATATATATATATAAAAGCAATAGCCCACATCAAAATACATGATTTTTTTTTGTATTATTATTATTATTTACCACTAATTCCTTAACATGTACTGTAATCCTTATGCCTCCCTTGGGACATTTTGGGAGTGAGTTGTTTTTTTTCTCGAATTTTGGAAGATCGACCTCAGCTCCCCTAAACCAACAAAAATGTCCTCATTCAGACCACAATTATTGATCCCACGGCCATTACAGCATAAAATTGTGTGTTCTATTATATCAGATCTAGAGCCCTGATTTTGTACTTGCCCTGCAAAATACATAATGCAATGCATCAAAATCAATGTTGTATTTGATATATGTGAAAAAAATCACCCTAGCATTTATAATACAGAGAATAATCATTAAAACACAACAGTGGCGTTATGTAACTGGCATTTAACTAGTGGAAGGTTTTTTTGAAGTATAATATGCAGTATTTTCCTAAGAAAACAATACATAGACTGATACAAAAGTAATAAATCTCGATCATCATATGTGACCAACTATGTAGAGACCCTCTGCCTGCATTTTCTCTCCTCTTCTTAGTTTGCTGTGTGCTCTTACACTCAGTATGTTTTTATGTGCCTCAGTGTTTTCCCTGCTCTTCGTCTCTCTTCCCCCCCTGCTTCCTGCACAAATATTCAAATATTGTGTTATTTTTATAACAACAGTGGCATCATGTAAAGAACCTGGAATTTTAAAAGGTTAAAATTCTGAAAATGAATGACTATTTGGTAGTGATGATCAGGCCTGAAGTTGGCTGAAAGATTTAACTTTGTGAAAGTGGAAATTAGTTTACATGTTTAATTTTCTGGCTGTTTATTAATGTGGCCATTTTTGCCCCCTAAGTCTAAGGACATCAAAGCAACATGTTTGTCTTTAAAGTGAGGCACAAGGGTTATTAAATTGATTCATTTTGAAGCTGGGTGTTTATATGTCTTCAGTACACAGTAGAATAAAATCAACCCCAGTCTGTGTAATTGTGCAATTTTTACTATGTTTTATCTCCAAATCCAAAATGTGATTTACAAATTCAAAAACAAATGATAACACATGCTGAAATTACTCTTGTGAATTGCCTATGACTTCTTAAATTGTCCGTTTGACTCCAATGGGAGTGCTCCAACATATAACAGGGGAAATTGTTGTGGTGTACGGTATTTTGATAGGATTTCATGGCTGGTGGAAATAATTCAGAAATTACCAGAGAGCATCACCTTTTTGCAAGAAGAAATTAATCTGCACTTACAGTTTTCAGAAACGTGAATGAAATGTCATCACACATTTACAGTAGTGGCGACATTACTGTCTTTAGACCAGAGATCTTCGGAGCCGCGTTGCCACCTGTGAGGAAACGTCTCAGGCTGAATAAGTTCTTCTTATGCTCCTTCTGAAGGCCAGAGTGCAGAGTTTTGGTTATCAATAGCTTGGCCATGTAAGGGGTCAGTGTGTGGGTGACAATGGTTGACCCTGCGGACAGCTGGACCTGAAGTGACAGAGTATGGGGGCATTTCTCTTTTTAATTAAGGAACACGTCCACACACACACACACCCATCTATAGTGTTCAGATTGACCCGAAGCATTTTCGTAGCACTGCACAAAAAAAACCAATTCCTCTAATCTGGTATTCCTGTTTGGGACTAGTGTTAGTGTTGATTGTGTGTTGTTACATACGTATATGTGGGGCATCTCAGTACCACCCACACGTTTTGATAAAGAGATTGACAAATTTAGTTTATGGAAGTTAATCAAAATTGTGATCATTATCTTTTTATAGCTTATTGCAACCATTGCACAGTGTTTTGTTCGCCATGCACACAACATTTTTTTGCAGAAACTTTATACAAGATCTATTTTTAAAGAGGACGTTCTACAACCTAAAAGCACGAAAGACAATTAAAAGATATTGTGTAGTCCTCTAAGCCATCTAACTGTAAGGGAAGTCCTTGTTTATAACTTTACATTCCTTTATTACAATTTTAAGTAGGGTTTTAAGATGAGTGTGTGTGTGTGTGTGTGTGTGTGTGTGTGTGTGTGTGTGTGTGGCATGTGTTTGTGTGTGGGATGAAAATTTGAATCAGAAAAAGTAAAAGTATCTGTGGAAATACTCAGAGTACAAGACGAGTACTGATAACTGTCCTATGTCCAGTATGTGAGTAAATGTAGGCTACTTTGTAGTTACTTTTCACCTCTGTTGTGTGGTCTGCTCCACAGCAACACCACGCTGCTGAACTTAAAGTTGATACAAAGAATAAAGAACTTCCAGATGAGTCACACAGCCTAAAGAACAGGGTCAAGTCTGTATGTCTTCTTTCTCTGTACGCATTACCACCACGCATGGAGCTTATCAGTCACTCAACAAGCAGTAACGCTCACTGCAGCGTTGAGTGAAGGCTCGACAGCGTCTGACGCTCCTCCACACTGTCAAGGGTCACCGTGAGAGTGACAACAAAGCCACTCCCATCACCGTGAATTATATTTAGATCCTACTGACATGTAAGACTAACCTGCATCCTCACTGGACTCTCCAGCTGCCACTCCATTGAACAGCAACACCTCTTGAGCGAGGGGTTTTATACTTTCCTACAAGTGGGAATGTTGTGATCTGTGCTGGCACGGAGACCGGGTGGGTTTAGTTTGTGGTGGCTTGTTGAACACTGGGCATTGATCAGGTCAGAGTGGGAGTGCAGCAGGCGGGATCACAGGACCTCCGGTGAAAACTGTCTGTGAGAAGTTTATCTCAGCGATGCAGTTTCTTCAGGAGAACATGGCCTCTCTGTGAACGAAAGAGGCTGAGTCACCAACTGACTCTGGATCTGCTCTGCTGTAGGAGATGAACATTATAAGGTACGTTTTTCTTAATGAAGATACCCAAGCTAATCTTTTTTAATGTCTAACTTAATATTCAAAAAACATGTTACAGTTTAGAAGTTAATTTGCCTATCGAAAGTATCTTATATATTGTAAATCTGAGTAGAAATTTGGGAATGAAATCCAGGCTCAGTATTAAGTTCACTAATCACGGTTACTACTGCGTGAAAAGTGTTGAATTAAAATTTCCTTTAATTTCTGCTTGACAATCTTTACGTTTTTCAAACAGGTGTTCTGATTCACAATATGTGTACTTCTGATCACTCGGGACAAGCACAACTATTTTTAAAGTACATTTTTGCCCATGTTGTAACCAATAGGCCCCTGAAATCTAAACTAGAAACCTAATTCTGGAGTCGGGGGAGCACTGCTGGCTACTGTGTCACAAGATCGAAGAGTCTCCCCTGCCTGCTCCAGGGCTTTCTCTCGCACACAGTCAGCTGTGTCCTTGCTCTTTTTATTAGCCTACTCTGGATAGGACACAACCTCTGGGAGTACAAGCAGTGAATTCATAATAAATCAGTGTCTCTATTAGTAAGTCTCCTCTGAAGTACAGTAGCCTTTGGTTATAGGGTAACAACATAGAAAAAATAAATACCATATTTATAATGGTTAACATGGAATGCCATGCGTAAATTGCACAGCAACTTAACTGTTTTGACTAAATGTCCTTATTGGATTGAATGTGATTATGTGTAGATTTCCAGTTTAAAATTACTATTAAGAAGATTCAGATATTTCATTAACTCACTCGATTGGATTTACGTCATGTTTCCCACATTAAGTGCGTGATACAGATATTGTGCATGCATAAAAACACCCAATGTATTTGATGTCAGGTTTCTTTAGATCCTGTTGTGACCACTTACTTCTAAAATTCTCTTTAAGCTGCTAGAATAAATACTCCAAATCACCATATCAACTTAAAAATGTGTCTTCACAGTTTATTTCTGCTGCCCCAGAGTGGCCCCAGAGTTATCACAGATTTAAATTTCTCTATGTTACCATAATATAGTAGTTAGTATATGTATTTTTTTGGAAGGTTCAAGTTATAAAAGATACAAGAAAAGAAAGAAAAAACACTTTCACAACTACAATTTCACAGCCAAACCATGTCAAAGCAAGGGCCTGATTTGTAGCTTCAGGACATACTGCACCAAATCGTTAAGTTTATATGACTAGGCCGGAGTCTGCCACATTACTGTGTGTTCATTTTATCCAAGTCAAATATTTTGAACTGCCTCTCCTTACAGATATCTCTCCTGGTTTTTTCGATAAATTGAGTCTAAATTTGTGAGCCAGTATGGGGGACTGGAACTTGTTGGGGAAGCTGCTGGAGAGTGCCCAGGAACACTCCACCGTTGTGGGCAAAGTCTGGCTGACAGTGTTGTTCATCTTCCGCATCCTGGTGCTGGGATCCGCCGCTGAGAAGGTGTGGGGCGATGAGCAGTCCGGCTTCACGTGTGACACCAAGCAGCCTGGTTGTCAGAACGTCTGCTATGACAAGACCTTCCCCATTTCTCATATCCGCTTCTGGGTGTTGCAGATCATCTTTGTCTCCACGCCAACTCTCATTTATCTGGGCCACATCCTTCATCTGGTCCGCATGGAGGAAAAGGAGGAACAGAGAGAGAAGGAACTTGCCATCCACAATGAAAAGCACCAGCAATTACATGTAACCAAAGCCAAGAAGGCCCCAATCAAAGACAACCAGGGCCACGTGCGCTTGAAAGGCGCACTGCTGCGAACCTACGTCTTCAACGTTATTTTTAAGACCCTGTTTGAAGTGGCCTTTATTGTAGCTCAGTACTTCCTGTATGGTTTCGAGCTCAAGCCGATGTATACCTGCGACCGCTGGCCTTGCCCTAATATGGTGAACTGCTACATCTCTCGACCCACTGAGAAGACGATATTCATCCTGTTCATGCTGGCCGTGGCCTGCCTCTCCCTGCTGCTCAACCTGGTGGAAATGTACCATTTAGGTTTCACAAAGTGCCACCAGGGTCTCCGTTACAGACGATCGCAGGCTGCAGGTGAGGCTCCCAAGGCCCTAAATGAGGCGGTCATGCCGTATGTCCCGAACTACAACTTCTATGCTGGTCATCCTGCGGTGCCTGAACCTTTCCCCACGGACTCAAAGTACAGCACGGCAGAGCCTAACGCTGCCTACAGCCCCTACAACAGCAAAGCAGTTTACAAGCAGAACAGAGACAATATGGCCGTAGAGAGAAAAGGGAAACCAGAAGGAGACGATGTGAAGGAGAGGAAAATCTCCAGCCCTGTCTTTGAGTTGCCCATTGAAAATCAGCGCAGAAATAGTCAGTCAAGCAAGCACAGCAGTAACAAGAGCAGGCTGGATGACCTGAAGATCTAGTGACCTGTGTTTCAGGAACAACATGTATTTGTCTGTGAAAATGTTTGCATGAGTATGGAAGACTATTACTGCCAACACTATTGAGTGACCACAAGATTTGAGAGTGCACAAGGACAGCTTTGTAAATGTCGAACATGTGAGAGGCCATTACAAACGGGCTTTAAAAGAACGTACTGTACCCATAAATGGCTTTGTGGTCAAATGTTTTTCAGAAGTAAACCTGATAGATTAGTAACATGATGTTACTTGGAAAGCATGGTTGAATATGGTGACACTTGAATACGTTTTATTCTGCTCTCACCACGAGTTTGTGTGTGATGGATATAACTTTGAAAAAGAGAAGCAAAGGAAGCTACATTTCTCGTTCAAATCATAATTTAATGAGCTCCTCTTGTGATATGAAATGATCAACTATGACCACAATTCATCGTTTGCTCTCAAAAACCATCCTGTGTTTACAATCTGCTCTTGCATTTTCTGATGTATTGATTTGTAGATTAAGTAATGAGCAGATTAGTTTTGAACTTGCTCAATAGATTTGACATTAATGAACTTCCATACTGGTGGGTGATACAGATGCAGATTACTTGAGAATTGTTTTGTTTACAAGCAATTTACTTTCTAAAACTCTGACATGCACGGAAACTGTCAAAGCGAAAAGCTGTTGTTGGACATAAATAAACCTCTTACTGCAGTTGGAATATGTGAAATGACAGGAAGACACAAACGCTTTTATCACCATGTTGCTGTACTGTTTCTGTTTTTCCATTGAACATTATGGGCAACAAATGTCCATATGCTTATTTGGATTTCCCCCCAAACAATATATGTGGTGAAATACACAAACATTTAATTGTCATTACTTACTTAATATGTGACTTTGTAATTTGATGACACACGGTTGTCAGGCTGGAAATGTTTTTTAGCAATTCACCTTATATTTTGAGTTATTCTGATTCTATGCAGTTATACACCAGCTTCATAATGAAAATGTAACTCAAAAGAATAAAAGCTTTATTACAGTAACCAAACAAGTTGCCTTTGCAGTTTGTGTTATATCTGATGCTTTACAGAATTTGAATGTTAAGTGTTGTCCGTTAATGTGCTCATTTCCTGATACCACCAGTGCAGCTGTTGTCATGTTCTTCACAGATCCCTCAAAATGAATCCTGCAAGACAAGGGTTGTTTGTTCATCCGTTGTCTCCCTTTTCAAATTTCGGTTTTCTGGATCTTTGCGCTGATTCCCAGCACTGCAGATCTATTGGCCCTTCAACATTGAAGTGTTGTCCATCATCTATTCTTTCAGAGATGACCTCCAATTGATTCTGCTAGGTCAGCTGATACCCCTCTCACATCCGGCTGAAGAGACTGAGAGAGCAAACACCACATCATGTAGCATCAGAAATTTTGTATGCTGTCCCTATTTTTCATATGTTAAGAAATGGTTGCAACTGATGGCTAAAATGGTTGCAATGGCAACCTGGCAACTGTTACTGGCAAGCCTTATGATGTGCAGCAAAATATTGTTTCGTTAATATTGATAGCAGATATATTGTGATCATCGAGAGGCAAAAAATAATATTGATACCTTGAATACTTATCATAAAAATGTTATACTCTGATATTCTCTGGCGGTATTTCTTCTGCTAACATGCAGCTTTTCCATAACATACCCACTGCTGGAGACAAGTTGGTGATAGTGCAAAACTGCAGACATAAAAATGTATTATTCATCCTGCAGCTCAGCAAATGTCACAGTTTCAGAGGCAGATTAGTATTCACATAAACCTCTTATAAGATGACTGATGTTTCAGTGTTTATCACAGCATTAAAATATCAAATGTGAATTTAATGTGTGACATCTAGATTTCAAGTATTTTGGACATCAAATGTTTTAGTCAGCACACTTTGGTGTTTGCACTTTCACTTTATTATGAATGTTTTAATCATTTAGGTGGATATAGATTTTAAAAATCTCTTTTTGTTTGTGACCTACTTATTTAAATTTCCGTATACACATTACATTAGGCAGCACGATATATAAATATTGAATGTAACTAAAAAACTAACAAAAATACATCAAAAAAAGTATGATTGATTAAAAAATAACAAATTAACCACTTGCAAAAACCAAAGCAGTATTGAGAAAACAAAGTTGGTTCTGTGAGTAGAATGATTACTAAAAATAAGGGTCATCTTGGTCATACAGTTTTATTTTAGACTCATAACTTTTAACGTCCAGTTTGAAAAAAATAAACACATTTGCTAAACTCCAATGCTAAGCTGTCATCCCTCCTCTCTGTCAGTAGCAAAGCTCTGTGTACAAACAATCAGGTAGCATGCTTCCTGCTGTTAGCCTGGCACTGACCGCCGCATTCTCTAGTTAGAGGTTCAATATCTTGCTCAAGGGCACCTCGGCAGTGCCCAAGAGGTGAACTGGCACCTCTATCAGTCCACACTCCAACCAGCTACCCTTTAGTTCCTAAGTCAAGTCCCCTATGGACTGAGCTTCTACTGACACATTTAATAATTTGGAATCAGGACCTTCAGTATTTAGATTAGGGGTGGGTCAGATGAAGCAGGCTACAGTTCTTATTTTTATGTGTCAGATGCATGTTAAATCAACATTTAATTTGTTACATTAGATCAGATTCTGTATTGGCAGATACACAATATTAAAGGTGTCTAATCAGGAACAGAAACAAGGGAAAAACTTGCTCAAGACATCCCTATAATAATCATTGTCATGAGGTTTTTAACAAATACACTGCCTGGCCAAAAAAAAAGTCGCCACCAAAAAAAAAGGTCACACACTCTAATATTTCGTTGGACCGCCTTTAGCTTTGATTACGGCACGCATTCGCTGTGGCATTGTTTCGATAAGCTTCTGCAATGTCACAAGATTTATTTCCATCCAGTGTTGCATTAATTTCTCACCAAGATCTTGTATTGATGATGGTAGAGTCTGCGCAAAGCCTTCTCGAGCACATCCCAAAGATTCTCAATGGGGTTAAGGTCTGGACTCTGTGGTGGCCAATCCATGTGTGAAAATGATGTCTCATGCTCCCTGAACCACTCTTTCACAATTTGAGCCCGATGAATCCTGGCATTGTCATCTTGGAATATGCCCGTGCCATCAGGGAAGAAAAAATCCATTGATGGAATAACCTGGTCATTCAGTATATTCAGGTAGTCAGCTGACCTCATTCTTTGAGCACATACTGTTGTTGAACCTAGACCTGACCAACTGCAGCAACCCCAGATCATAGCACTGCCCCCACAGGCTTGTACAGTAGGCACTAAGCATGATGATCCAGGCGGTGACTTTTTTTTTGGCCAGGCAGTGTAAATGCTGAGCAAAAGGTTTAAATCCTTCTGTGGACAATTGTTTTCATGTTTGTTTAAATGCCATACTCTCACCTTATTGGCTGAGAGTTGGTGACCATTATTTGAAGGAGCCAATCAAAAACAAGTCTTGTACTGAATGGATCAGTTTGGTAAAAAATATATTAAAAAAAAGTAGAATTCTATCAAGCGAATTTGTAAGATAATTTGTCTAATTGTGAACCGCAATCACGGATATGATTAGATTTGCCAAGTGTGTCAATACAGCCAGCCTGAAGCTGCCATTTTAACTGCTTGGTTTCCAGCAGCTGCAGCAAACATGCACAGACTGAGTCTGCGGTGTGGATGGACCCATTTCCAAAACACATGCCAACACATGAACTGGTGAGAGCTCTGCTTCAAAGACTTCCTCACTGCTGCTATAAATAGCTCTCTTGAACACTTGCAGGAGCATTATGGGTGTATTGGGGGTAGGGGGCAAACGTGTCTTGCCCTGCATCAGCAACAATAACAAGTTGTTGCCAACAATTTGGCTCAAGTAAAGACCAATAAGCTTGGTGTGCATAGTGCACTGTGTCTTCTGTTCTCTGCCCTGCAGCTGATTAACAACCGCAATTGTTTCATTCATTCAGTCAAATATTCTAAATCCAGTGTAACGCCAGCGACATTTTGAAGTTAAAATGCTTTTTTTTCAGTAGCATGCACAGTATGCTTTAATATCAATCCTGATGAAAATGGACGGACAGTTTGTCAATAAGAACTTAGGAGAAACGCATAAAGGGATAGTGTGGATCTTTTGAAGTGGGGTTGTGTGAGGTACTTATCCATAGTCAGTGTCTTACCGACAGTAGTCGGCCCGATCGAGGCAGTTATAGACCAGCAACTCCTGTATTCTGGGAGATAAAATTACTTTTTAAAGAGAACATAGGTAACTGCTTCAATTCCCCATTGGAAAGGGCTGTCTGATGGCAAGGTAAAGTGTGAACATATTCAGAATATAGCGTACATTGATACAGCTCATTTCAGAAGGACTTTCTTTATGTGGCTAAAACATGTTTTTCTGATGTCCCCGTCCACAACAGTACATTGCTTAGCTTTCGAGCCCATACTACTGTCTGTTCCTCCAAACTGGGGACCGACTGCCATCTAATGTGGCTAAAACACTGACTATAGATACCTCATTCAAAAACACTTCGAAAGATCCAAACTATGCCTTTAAGGTCCCCATTGGCTTTCATCAATGTTTTGAACCAAGAGAAGAACCCTCAAACTTCTGGATCAGCCCGCTCTCTCTTGACAGGACAAGAATGAAAACTGAACAGGTGACCAGGGTGAAGGTTGTGAACTCTGGGTTACAACCATATGCAACCAAATCTCTGAGCCAGAATAGTACGAGTGATACGCAGATGCCATCCGTCACTGAGTCACACTGCTACTCGTAAATCAGACACACAGAGTGCAAGTTTTCGGACAAGTTAACGAGGAGACATTTCAGGGTTAATGAAGATTTATTGTGGGCCTATATATACATTGTACGCTGCTCCACAAATCATTTGCATGTAGAAAGTTCAATTCCTGGTATTTTCAATGCATTTTCATTCTACTCTCACATACATGTGGTGTGGAAAACCAGGAAGTGAACAGGTAATATCAGTGTAGTTTAGGTTATATATTGGCTTTTCTCACCAAGTGCGGTTCTTTTTTAAAAAGCTTTCAAAAGGTCTCACATACTGGCCGTAAAGTTGTCTATAACCTCTCATCTTCACCCGCTTATTAAAGTTGTCTATAACCATATAGCCTAATACCAGGATTTCCCATTAAAATAGTCATTTTTACTGTACGTTGGGGCACCATATGAGACGGAACTTCAAGGCTTTTGTGGGCCCAGATCTGGATAGGAAACATGCCAGGGGCCGTAGGTATTTATTGTTTGTTGGTGATTGGGTAGTCAGCTGTTATGCGGCATACAAATTCCAGACCTGTGGGTTAAGTTTGGAGCCTCTTTCACTACAGCTATGACAGATACAATGAGCGTATATTGAGTCAAAGCTTCCTTCTATCAGTTGACAATGTGAAAATAATGTGTGTCAGCTTTGACAAGAGTTTCAGCTCATAATTTAGCTGTCCGACCCACAACTTTACTGATTTGGTTCACGGTCACGCTTGCATAATGTTTTTGGCCACAACAGGCAGTTGACAGACAGACACAGTTAGCAGCTAAGAGAGCAAGTGAACATAGTGGAGCATTTAGCTGCCAGACAGCAAGATGTTTCCCCTATCAGTTTAAAGCAGAGCTGAGAGTGAATATTATTGGACTTAAATTCACCAGGTGAATACAAACACGATTCCAAAGGACTATTGTCCTTGACTATTTTATGACCCTTAAAACACAAATAAACAAGTACCAATTAACATGTCTTGAGTTCAATTTCAAATCACTGTTGGTGTGTGTAGATCCAAGGTGCTCCAGGTAACAGTCAGATGGACCAAACCTTATTATTCATAGAATCATCACTCTTTATTCCGATACCTTTGAATGGAGTAAAACAAAGAGAAAAGAAAATCAAAGCATAATCAAGAAGGTAAACTATATCTGTGCTTCACACATTTTGCAAAACAAGCTCTCAATCAAAAGCTACAGACTATAAAGTGGTAAACTAAGCAATTAACTGAAATGAAAAGCTCAGAACCATCGCAGAAAGACTAAAACGCAGTCTTTGATTAGACGTTTTAATCTGCATTTTATAATAATTTCTTGAAGTTCGGAGATGTTACAAATGCAGCATGAAACTGCCAGGGAAAAGTTGTACTGAAATAGTCAGACCATGGTCAGAGAACAGTGTTCAAATAAATAGCCATGCTGTTTTGAAACGTCAGTACGGTTTCATTATGGCTTAATGTACTGGACAGACGTCACTGACTGAGCTTTGGATTTGAGCAGTGACATGACATCAAAGACGATAGGGCGTATTTTTGATATTCATTTTTTTACATTAGTCATGTAAACAGCGACAGATGTGTCTTTTCAGTTCCAATGAGTTTTCAAAAAGTATGTACAACTCACATTAACAATCAATTAACCCAATAATTACACAATGAAATACATTTCAGATTGGTCCTAATATCTTAATTGAAAAAAAAAAAAATTAAAAAAAGAACCACAAAACGTTACTAGCAAATGGCAAAATAATAAAAATGAAAAGGACACAGAGAATTGCACTTGCACTTAAATAGCTTCTAAAAACACTGTTTCCCTTAGACAAGCAGAGATAAAGCTCTGAATATGGCCCCTAGAGATGACAAGCTGCAGCTGAAGCGGTCACAAGCTTTTTGGAATCAGACGCCTATAAGATCTGGCCGAGAGACAGGCTTATCTAGAACTTGTGAATCTCAAACAATTGTGCGGATGATTCACTGAGACAGAAGCCAAAAAACAAGGAAGCAGAAAATGCACAGATGAAAAAAGGAAACAAATCAAATACTGTAAATCAGATCTGGCTTTCTGTAGCGAGCAGTTATAGTTGCTGTTCATTGAAAGTTAGCATAATGTTAAGTTAGCATAAGGGGGCGATCAATGTAACTATGCTACTCATGCTCTACATATTTTAACGTTACAGATATTTGTAAGCTATGTATAACTCCGTTATATACTTTATATATCCCAGATTCAAAAAAAATATCCCTTTTCTCCCTCTTATTTTACACAAATTGCACCCTGAGATTTGATAAAATAAAATGTCCTTCAAAAGGTTTAAGTTGTGTCCACAACAGTCTACGAGCTCATATCTTACATCGTCAACACACGCCTCATAAATACAATAATCAAAACGACTATTGAACTGATCTCTATGTACAAAATGCTGCACTTATACTAGAGCATAACATTCTACATATACATTAAGACGCACATAAGCACACATAAGTACATCAACCAATAGCACTCTGAAGCTAACACACGGCACGTTTTCAGAGGCCGACGCAGGAGATTTCCCTGCAGCAGCAGCACTGTGGCACTCAGATTATTTTACCTTTACTGACCATAGTTTCCAGTATGACATGCCTGAAGTCATGCTATGATGTCGTTGCAGTGTGTGCTGCCGTTAGAGGAACAAGACAGTCCAGTGTGGCAGTACGGCATCCTCTCTTGTGTATTATTGCAAATGTATAATACCATAATTGAATCTTTTATGCACTGAATAAAATGCATCTGACATTGAGATAATCTGTATTGCTTCCAGGGACAATACTGCTTGTCCTTGCTCACTGTACTACTGTTTATTCTGTGCCTCTTCAACTGGAAAGCTGTTGTTTCTCACAATAAATTGACATTTACAGAATAACATTAATGTTGGCTAAGAACAGGAGACACGTAAGTCACAGGACACACTAGTTTGTTTTACTACAGCAGCGACTAGTTATCTCTAGGAGAAAACATCAAGATATCCAAAGGGAGAATTGTTTGAACTTCAGCATCATGACATCAGAGAGAGGGCGGGACTAAATCTGCTGTCGCGTTTCTAAATACAGGGAACAGTACTGAATGTCCCTTACAAAATACAAAGCTATACTGTAGATGCTCCATGGCGCATAGGGGGAAAAATATTTTGAATTAAACTAAACTAAAATCTGAAGAATCTGAGGCTACATGAGAGGATGGATTTCATCACAGAGCTTGAAAATGCATAATCGGATTTAAGGAACAACAGCCTATAGTCTGCAACGAGGCCTAACATGAAAATGCACCGAAAGGTGTCGGTCAGTGGACTGTAACAACAGTGTTTACAGTGGCTTTAGAGATTGTGTGCCTTATTTGTTTCATCAACTTTGCATTGCTCGAAGCCAACACACACAGAGCCCAGATTTTAAAATCTGATGTCTCCTCTTCATTTATGATACCACCGTCTGCCTCGCCAAAAACCCGCTGTCCTTTCCAAGTGAAGAACGGAAATTCATGGTGACTTTAGGGTTTGAGTCAGAAGCAAAGTATCAATTAACTTGCGTATCCTTTCACTTATTTGCCTTTAGCTTCAGCTGGGCAACCCTAGCTTGTCCCAGCTTAGTTTGAACATCGACAGGCCTTTCGAAGAAGCTCACTATAGTCGGCTCGTTGAGCAGAGAAGCGAGGACCTGCTCGAACGAAAAGGACCACTCCATCTCTGTGAGGTCGCACCCCGCATCCTGACTGTAGCGGGAGCTGGAGGTGTCGGAGCTCTCCGGGGTGGTTGAAGCTTCTTCCGCCGAAGGCTCCTCCTCTTCTGCAGCGGCAGGTTTCGTGGACTCGGTCGGGCTGCTCGGCTCCTGCAGCCTCCGTCCCACCTCCTCCATCCTCAGGAGAAGACTGGTCACATGAGCCACGGCTCGGTACAGAGTCTCCTCCTCTGGATCGCCATGAAAGATGTTGTACAGTGTCTTGGAGAACTGGATGAACTGAGTCTGAGGAAAAAAAAAAATTATATATATATATATATATATATATATATATTAAGTTTTGTGCTTCATCAGATAATCTGACGTATCATATCGTTTTTTTATGAAAATGACAAGTTAATTATCTTCAGAAAGAAAATAGTCACTTCAGTCAAGAAACACAACATGGATCAAGTCACCTGATTAATTCGGGGTAGGTCTTTAATGGTTTCCTCTTTCTTAAGTATTTCATTTTGCCATTGTTTCAGATAGGCCTGTAGGTCCACTTTTCCTCTCCCTGTCAATTTCACACACAAACTTTAAACTATCACACACAACTAAGACATGCGCAGTTTCTTTTTGTTATAGCCATGGAGTGTTTGCGATAGATTGGATTTGTTGAAATACTACCTCTTTCAGGGCTTTTCTTTATCACGCCGTCTTCTGGTAGATCAAATGCTGAAATATAGAAGCAGCATGTGAACAAATAGCACAGCAAAATGCTTCAACAACAGTCATTTAAGGAAATCAGGCAAGCATTAAAACAGAATTATGACAGAATTTAGGAGGAAAGGGTAAAGGTGAAATTTGAGTTTTATCAGGAAAAGAAGGAGTAAAGAGGCTAACCAGTGAGTCTACTCAAGTGAGAAGAGTCTTCAGTCACTGGAATAAAGTGCTGGATTCTTTGTTCCTTTAAGTGCAAAGGACTACCTGTAAAAGCTAGAAGATACCGAGGAAAGATGAAGACTGAGGATCCACATCAGCAATGTAGATGACATTTGTGAAAGAAAACAAAGATATTCATACACGCTGAGTTACCACTTAATTACATACAGTGTAACGCAACCCCATCTGACAATCCTAAAATAGATTGCATCTTTGTCAATCTTACAAAGTCTGAGGTCATGCTGAATGAGATGTGCTATACTTTTATGCTCCAACCCCCCCACCAACGACTGTGCGTGTGTGTCCATGCATGCGTGTCTGTTTGCATTGCTGGATTAAACAATTATCCACACAAGCCAGCAGTGTCATTATATTTGGCAGATAGCTTCGTGCTGCATAAGCAGCACAGCCCGAGGATCGCCTCGTTGGTCGCTCTGTGTGTCTGACGGGAAATCTGTTGCTGATATTCAGGGTCCAAACAGAATTAACCTGAATCATTGTGGTGACCATTCCTAACACAAGATACAGCTTAATATTTGCCACAATTGTACAACTCTTAATAGCAAGGGCACTCCTGATGTTAACATTTTTCGCACTCTATCTGTAGCTAGAAGTTAAGGTACGACAAGGCATTTTGTTGTCTTTACAACCAATCCCGACACAGA
The DNA here is from genome assembly GCF_023349555.1 of Cebidichthys violaceus. Classification (NCBI taxonomy): domain Eukaryota; kingdom Metazoa; phylum Chordata; class Actinopteri; order Perciformes; family Stichaeidae; genus Cebidichthys; species Cebidichthys violaceus. Next base: position 11,521,611 of record NW_027176373.1, read on the forward strand.
TGATGGCACTGTGTAGTCCCTGCTCTCTGATTAAAGCTGATGAGTGAGTACAGCTGCTGTACTTGTACGTGTTTGGACTAAAAACCATACAGACTAAAGAGCACATGATTTAATTTCCTTAATCAATGATGCGTTTGGCCCGGTTCCAGGGCCCAGGGCCGTCCCACTGTGAAATCTGCAAGTGTTTGAGGTCCCCGTGGTTTACTTTTCCAGCTCTCTCTCTCTCTTTCTGCACACTTTCTGAAAGTCCACGGAAAAACCCCACAATGCATCGCAGTGCGACTTCAAAAGTGGTGATGACAGCGCCTTTTTGCATCATAGCAAACGAAACACTGAGCATGTGTCGTTGGTTGTCTTAATATGCATTTGGTCCGACATAACTCGTTTACTTCTACACAAGAAGCAAACAACAAACGGTGCACTTTGTTAAACTCAGAAATATCAGCCTCACACTACTGTGCATGGAAACATCACTGTGCAGGTAAAGTGACATCACAACAGTGCTGTCAGACAGCAATTGGAGCACTCGCGCTGATTAAAAGTCTGGAGGAGTCCAGTACAGGGGACCTGTCCTTGGTGCTGAAGGAATGTGCGTTCTCCTCATGACATAAAACGAGCTCTGCTGCTTGACGTTCACTGGCCTGGCACATCACAGACGGTGACTCAGAGCTCCGTCTGCTGCTAAGCTGTCAGTTGTAATTTGAGCACTTCATCCTCATCACAGACCCTCTTTGTGGAGGAACTAGACCTCTGCAAAATACCCTTACAGCTCCTCTCACCCATCGTTGCCATGGCAAACTTCTTTCACCCAATATGGGCTATTCTTGCTTCTGCTTCAAGCCCACAGTGCCACATCACGCAGTCAAGAGTCACACATCCAAGGACAGTTTCTACCCCCCCCCCCCAGGCAATGAGTGCACTCATCAAATGCTGAGTTATGGACAAATCCTACATATCCCAGCCCTGTAGCACAAAGACTGATGTCTATCTGACCTTGTGATTCACTTTAGGCTGCTTCTGTCGGCAGCTGTTATGTTATTGCTGTCACGTTATGCAGAGTCTGGAGAACGATAAAGGATCCAGTCGGAAAAAAATGTTTGCTGCGTTTGAACTTTGAACCCGAAGGAGTGTGACATCACTGTAGACATGTTGTGAGAGAAATGGGTCAGAGGTTGAAGCTGAAGGTGCACGAACACACATCTATCTTGTAGTTTACAATAGACAGAGAACTATTAATCTGTTTTGTATGTCATTGAGATTTAATGCTACAATTGTTCTTCACTCACCTGGTGGCAGGTGCAGCTTGAAGAGGAATTTCAGTTTATTTGTGAATGATCCACTGTACAAAGTATCTGCGGGAGGAGCAATTAGAAATTATAGCAGACACTAAAATTAACGGCCGCATTGGCGGAGAGCAGAGAGCGAGTGAACTCACCGAGGGCACAGCAGAACTCTTTAAAGTTGACGAGGCCGTCCTGGTTCTCGTCGATCAGGCGGAAGACCCAGAGGGAGAGGGTGCTCTTGGCGTTGCAGAAAGCCCAGGGCGCCAGCAGAGAGAAGAGCACGCTGAACTGTTGGAAACCCAACTGGTACTGCTCCAAATAGGCCAGGCTGGGGTCATGATGGAGCAGAGCGGGACTCTTCATTGTCCAGTAGCAGCTCAGGAAATGCTGCCTCTGAAAGAAAACAAAAGAAAAAACATAACAAGTCCATTTAAAAAGAAAAATATGACTGTGGACATTTTTTAATTATGAAACTCAAGATGCTGTGTCATGTAATTGACTCACTTTGAACAAGTTATAAAGGCCGTCAAGATGTGAGGCACTGAATCTGACTTCTTGGGTCACCACCCGAATCTGAAAAAAAAAATTAAAAAAAAATTCATCCTTAATACCACAGAAACAATGCAAGTGCACTAACTACTGTAAACTCAACGGCCACTTACCACATTTTGTTTGGTTGTATCCTCCAGTGTCTGGATCACATGCAGTTTGTTTCTTTTCCGTGAACTCTCAACTTCCTCTGAACGGATATTTCCATATTTCTAAAAACCAAGCACAACTAGTTCATTCAACCACAAAAACCGAAATCACTGAACAATACAGACACAGAGATACACACCGTACCTCGTAGGCCTCTCGGATCAGTTCGCTGATATCCACGTTCAAGTGTGAGGCTTTATCGTTATTGCCCACTGAAGCTTGCTGTACTGTTGGAGGTAGGGGACTGTCTTTGTTTGTCACACTGTCAAAGAACCTGAAAAATCGTCAGAGAAAAAAGGGACAATATTTTACACAGTGATAATGTTTAAAAACATCAGTCCCTGCTTTGTTTGCATTCACACAAACTTGTTGAGGATGGTGACGGCCTCTGCGTCGTCCTGGCAGCTGATCAGAGCCCCCATGTTGTAGTCCAGCACTGCCAGGCCGAGCTGCAAGATGGCTTTTATGCCGTCGTAGAAGAAACAGTCGACCACGTTTACAGCACTCTCTATGGGGAGGACGCTGATGAAAAGAGTGAGGAACCAGGACAAGGACACAGACGAGAAGAAGCTCAGGTCTGTCATGTGCTCCACCAGCTGGGGGAGATTTTCTCTAATCAGATCCTCAAACACCGCCTGGTCCACCAAAGCACCTGAGGAAAGCCACATCGGCAAACATTTCAGAGATGCTACTTAACTCCTGAAGTCCTAAAATTACCAGCAGAGACGGAATGAGAATCGCTTCCACTCTTACCGATAATTCGGCGGTTGAAGTAATCCGGCAACATCCTCTCACAGACGGCCACTAAGAGCCAGAAAGCCTCCTCTTCTTTAGCGTAGAGCAGAAGGACGGAGGTGAGGATGTTCATGGCCTGGACAGGAAAAAAAAGGATTTTTAAAAAAACAGACTACTTCCTCTCTAAGTATAAGGTTCCAGTAACTGGGGCGGGAGGCAAATATACAAATGTGTGTTAAAAAAAAGGTACGTTTTTCAGAGCACCGGTGCCTTTAAAAAAAATGTTTCAATGGTTTTAGATCAGATGTGGTCATTTTTATTTTTTTTCTAAGGTACTTGGCCTTTTTAAAAATCACCTCTGCTTTTCAGAGTTGCTGCACTCCTCAATGTCATGAAAACGACCAATCGCAGTAAAGGACAGGGGTTTAAAACCGAAAGGGTTCAAAGTCTGTACTATAACCATCTGTCACCGTTAAAAGAGCAAAAACAAAAAGGATGACCTCAAATGAATTACCACTACAGATGAAGAGTTGAATAATGACCATGTGAGCAAATTGGTTGGACACTGTTTTTGTGTGCATGTTTTTTATATTCATCATATATATATTTTTCGGTAATAAACGTCTGGCTACATACAGCCACGTGGCTAATGTCCCTCCATTTTTACTCAAAGCCTCTTGGAGCTTGAGAGTGTTTGTTATCAGTTTCAATCGGGGCTTTTCTGCGTGTTAAAAACAAGAAGTCAAAGCACCTGGCAGTAGCCAATTTTAGGGTTCCTGTAAGCATAGGCCGTGAGGACTCTGCGTAGAGCTGAGATTCCTGTGTCGCTCTGAAAGGCCGGGTGCTCTGGCAGAGAGCGGTGCAAGTCTCTCTCGATCTCATCTGTTGCCAAAGTGCTTGTTCCCAGAGACTGTTCAACCAGATCAGTGTAATAGCCGGGATGAGTGGCCATGTCGTTAACAGCCCCTACAGAGGTAGAACCACAGTCAGTCCAAAAAAAACCAAACAGATGCTGCACAAATCCCACATCAACCATGTTTTATTGAATTATTCATGTTGAGTAAGCACTCAGTACATAACACTTTCAAATCATGCAAAGGCTTCGCTAACAAATCACTGACCCGGCACATCACTTAGTATACATTTCATGGCCAGAGTACCGTCTGCTGTGTAAATACCTGAAAAAAGCATCCACAGCTCTCCTCTCAAGGCCTCAGGAACGCCACGAACAATCAAGTCTCGCGTCTTCCTGGTGAAGAACATACTCGTGCCGCGTCCGTATTCAGAGAAATGGATGTTCCACGACTGCTCCTTCATCTTTTCTTTAAGCTGCCGAACGCACACGAGGCACACACACCAACAGAGTTATTGAACATGCTCTGCAACACTGTGGTTGTATTTCTAAACAGAGGCATTTTTTATTCAAGTCCACCCCCTGAATTGATTAGACACCCACTAAGACACCCCCATCCTGCAGAGCATGAGAAGATCCTGGTGAAATTACAATTACATCAAGGTGATCCAGTCAGATTCTGTCTCATTTGAAACTCTGATATTTACCATTTTGGGGTCAAGGTTTTCAACATCCTGGGGGTGGAAAACAGTCATGAGGGCCTCGGTGCTTACAGCCTTGCTGCTGTCTTTCTGTCCCACCATCAGTGTTACGTCCTCTGGGTTGTCCTCAAAGTGGTTGATGAGCGACTGGCACTCGCCTCGTATGGCCTTAGACATAAATACATATTATTTTTCAATGTCAGAAAGCACCGCTAGCTGTAAGTACAATGGCACGAATAAAACAATAGACACGTTACCTCCGATGACGCAGAGTGCTGAGGGCTGGCACTAATCCCACACCTGCCACGGATTGAGTTGGCGAGCCGCTGGTAGCCCCGCACCTCGGAGAAACGCAGCGCCCTCTTTCCACGCACGCACACCGTTAGAGCCCGGCTGCTGGAGTCTGGCTTCTCAACATTGATAACCTGGAAGAGGGCAATGTATTAGGTTTTCTGCTACTCATCCGGGTGCCTTTTGAGTCGTTTACAACATCACTCCCGTTTCACTTTACCTCTCGCATCGGAATGATGACATGGCATTGGCTTCCATCTTGGCTGGCGAAACACAGGTAGTTTTCAGAAAGACAGATCTTGCCAAGTGTGTTAAAATGGCTGAAGGGCACCCACAAGAAGCTCTCATGCACCTCTAACAGGTTTTCCTCTTTGGGAAGCCGGAAAAATGTCCGGAACTGCTCACTCTTTGCATGAGCTTCTAGGCCTCTGTGGGTAAAGCATAAAATAACGTCATGAGCAGAACATCACATTTAAGTTTTCTAAGAACCTTTTAGCAGCTTCCAGACTCACACACAAAAGTCTCACAATAACCTTTTTTTTGTTCTCTTGACCATCACCTTCCATATCGATCTTTTAGGCACTCGAATATTAATCTATTTCAGTGCCTACCAGTACTTTAGATCATTACAAATATATACAGTATAATATTATAATACTGTATGTTATAGTATATTGATATGTAATTTTTTTTTGTTCAAGTTCAGTTTCTAAATTGTCCTGTTGTATCATTATAACCTTAAAATACAGCATTTAGAATTCAAATTTCTAAATTTAAAAAGCATGGTTCTAGCAGATCGACATCCTGAATATGGAGTCAAAATGGTCAAAGTAAACAACTACAGTATGTTGATTTTAAAATACCTGCCACTGGTATCATCATGTATGGTCTACCTGCCCCTCCAGCCTGGCTAACACAAACACAGACGCTTTCTGGCTGAAGTCAGACTTTATGTTCACTCTGCTTCTTTAAGCGGGCAGCCAGCGCTAACAGGATCATAATCATGTAAAGCTGTGCAGTGCAGTGCAACGGGCAGACGGTTACCTCTTGGTAATTTGCAGGGGGTCGGAGAGCGCCGGCTCTCTCTGGAAGGCCTCCTTATCAAAAAGGCGCTTGATGGAGTAGTCAGCCAGCTGCTCCATGATAACAAATGTTTCATTGAGGTGCAGCAGCATGGAGAAGTAGTGATCCTCCCCATGGACCAAGACATGGATGCTCTCAGTCAGGATAACGTTAGAGGTTTTCTCCAGCCTCCAGATCTCATCCCAGGAGATGATCAGTTTCACTGCAGAGTCATCGCAATAAGTGGAAATTAGACCAGTGATTAAGGCTCACAGGATAAGGATCTTCAATGAATGGGTAAATTATTACAGAAAAAAAAAATGTTCATTAATTAAAATATAGGAAATGCATAGCAGTAACAACATACTCCCTAGTGCCTTTATAAAGAAGTGCTGATACCAAACAATGAAAATGTTCATAGCATTATTGTGATAATTCTTAAAATGCCACTTGGCTTCATTAATATTCAGCGTTATTCACACTGCTTTTCAAGTCTACCTCCACTATGAGGTCTGCTACAGTATAATGGCTTTTCACAATTATGGAACCTATAATTACCTGGGAAAAAGTGTGTTCCTTTCAGACTATAAAAGCCAACTATGGTTGCCATTAGTAGCTGCCACAATCTTTGTTTCCACCCATCAAAATTGGCAAGACAAATGGCAGCTTGTGTTAATACATGAAACAGAAATCAGCTTACCCTCAGCTCCCAGCAGGTATGAATAGAAGCACAGGAAGTTAGTGCTGAGGTAGAGCCAGCCCTGGCAGGGCACTTTTCCTCTCCAATAGCTGCAGGAGTAATATGTGACCAGCTTTTCCTTCGGTGGCAGCTCAAACCACTTCTCAAACCTCAAAAGTGCTTCCCGGAACTTCTCGGGATCTTCCTCCAGCACCAGAGACGTCTTCCCTTCCTCAGCAATAAGACCCTAACACATTAAACATCGAAGGTTACTGCAGACTGAGGGTGACAGTAAAATAATCAAATCAATGTCTTTATATCAACAATGGGAGAAAAAAAGACTGTGTGTAATCTGATGAAGTGTTGCTGTTGGTGACTAACCCACACCTTCTTGTTCGCTAAGTGGCCAGAAAATTTACTCCAAATAATCAGAGTTAAGCGCAGTATTACAAGAATCAAGAGGCCATTATACAGTATTTTATAGCATTACAATTAAAGCCCTGCTGAGAGATTAACATGTCGACATATTAGCCGAGTGGGATGAGGAATCCCCATTAAAAAAATATATATATATATATATATATATATATATATATATATATATATATATATATATATATATATATATATATATATATATATATATATATATTTCAGAGGTTCTTACTCTAATCTTGCCCTGTACAAAGCTGGTGATGTCTTCGCTGGAGTCAAAAACAGAGAGTGTCCTCATGATGTTCTGCTGCAGCCAATCCCAGTGCTGAAGAATTTCCTCTTTGGTGACACCTGACCCAAAGTCAAGAGAGAAAATATTACAAACATTTTTTATTTTTTTTTTACTGGAAAATCTTTGAACTTAAATTTGTATTAACGTTAACTTGGATTTGGGAATATTGGCTTCATTGTGACTCTTGATAGAATTTTGCTGGACTTCAGTACATTTACAGTTTTTATAAAATGTCCACAGGTGACTTCATATGGAATTAATCAAAGACATTTTGCAACTGGTAATCTTGAAAAACCTAATCGTTTGCCAGAATAACAGCGACATACCACATGCTATGGACCAATACACTTGTGAGTCTGGCGTGTGGTGCAGAATGCGGTAGGGAGCAACCTTGGACGTGGAGTCCAACACAGTATCCAGAGTTCCCACAAGGAGGCCTGTAACATACAGTACATTGATATTTAACCCACCTCTGTCACACGTGACCAAAGGCCATGTGGCACCTTTGAAAATCATAAAGACAAATATCGGACATGTATGAAATAAAAACAAAAAAACTACGAACAAAAATAACAACTTTTCATTTTTTTTTTACTATTGATGAATCACTGTGTGTTAATTAATCACAGCTGTGTTAAACTGTATAAATAATGATAAATGGCCATTTGCAGAGTTGCACTGAGAGTGTAGAAGGGAGAGATCCCTCAGGTCCACGTCAGAGCCGCATAACTAAAATTAGCTAAATCTGTTACCTTTATAACTTCTCTCAGACATGCCCTCCATGAATTATTAACACGGTCGCTGTGAAACCACACTCATGCGCTGCATCAGCATTATACTGGCCTGCCTGCTGAACATGGATCAGCTCTCCACATGCTCTACCGGTGAGCTGTAAAGGATTCAAAAGGATCACACACAGTTCACATCATTAATGTTCTCATCAGTGTAGAACAACATCACACAGGAGGGCATATAGACTTGAACACATGAAAGACACTTCAGACATAAAAGGCTCTTGTGCTGGAGAGGCATTCAAGTGCATCATGCCTGGAACCATCAGGGAGTATTTAACCTCCACTACCATTAAACACCACAAAAAGAGACATTGATCCTCTGGTCTTCAGCTAGAACACCATTCATTATCATTAACTATCCATTAATTACCTTGCGGCTGCCACACACAGGCATGTGGTTAGAAAGTGTAGGTTACAATCATTGGTGGTATTATAGGCACCACTTTAATACCTTTAATAGGTGACAAATCGTTTTCAAAGATCCAAGTCAGTAAAGAATGTTGTTGTAAGGTTGTGACTGATATATATACGTATATATATATATATATATATATATATATATATATATATACACGTATATATATATATATATATATACGTATATATATATATATATATATATACATATATATATATATATATATACGTATATATATATATATATATACGTATATATATATATATATATATATATATATATATATATATATATATATATATATATATATATACACACACACACACACACACACACACACACACACACACACACACACACACACACACATATATACACAGTGTATGCTACAAGTCCATAGCAAGAAAACAGGGAAAGCTCTACAAAAGATCTGTAGGAGGGGTGAAATTATTAGTTGATGAATCAATTAGTTGGTAAATTAATCAACAAGCTCTTCAATAATCAATTAAGCATTTTAACAAGGAAAAATACAAAAACATTCACTTGTTTTGGCTTTTAAAATACGAGGAGTTCCTGCCTGTTTTTTTGTATATTGAATAACTTTAGGATTTGAACTGATTGACAGATTAATCAATAGGCCTAAAAAAAATAATCATTGTAGCCTTTAAAAACAACAGTCACAGCGCTGATGTAGCCTAAATTATATTGCAACAACTCAACTTAGCATCAATGTGTCTACAAAGTCGCTGACACATTTATTGTGCAGGAAGCAGCAGCCCCTGACATTACAAATTCAAAGGGTTTAGAGAGCTGACTGAACTGCCCCCTTGGGCACCACAACAACATGTAAGTGCTTTCATATTCCTTCAGAGGGGACTGGTAAAATCTGTATATTCTCATAGTTACTCCAACATTTTGTTTGCTTTTGTCAGCTGGTAGTTTGCCTTCGAGTCCTAAACTGACAACAATGGCTCAAAGTTTTTAGGCCTATGTTCATCTTGTAACCTAACCTCTGTCCAGTATCGAAGCTGACTCGCTTAATGTGGACTCATACCTGTTGCTACGAGGCTAATTTTTCTGCAGACTATATATGGCTACACACAGCAGCACCGCCCTATACAGGGCAGACTGCACGTCAGCTATGCAAACGTATAGCGAGTTAACCCGTTCATAACGTGCTGCATGTAACGTGTCTTATGCGATGCCGCAGCAGCTGTCCAACACATGCGAGGAGGCGAGAACACACCCGCTAAACGTTACCTGTCAAACCGCCTCCACCTTCTCCGTAACCTCGTCTCCTTTGCAGTACGAAGTATTCGTTATCCTCTTCCGTCACCCACAGTTTGAACGCGTTTTTAAGCAGCATCTCGTCGGGTTTGAGCCACATGTTTCCGCTGTCATGGAGTTATCTTATCAAATGCACCTGACATGTCACAGTTATCTGTAACGTAGCCCAACATCAAACCCGTGGAGGTTTGTTTGTTTGTTGTCCGAATCCCTCCCTTCCCACGTCGACAAGAAATGCTGCCAGAGCTGCAAGGCATTCTGGGATTGTAGTTTCCGAGGAGAAGGCGGTTCTCCGGGACGCGACACAAGCTGTTTAATGAATGAAATGAAGAAAAAAAAAAAAAACGCTACCGAATAACTGGTTCATTTTTTCATTATCTATATATTTGAATATTTTTTTTATACTTGCTCATTTTTAATTCACAAGAAGTATTGTTTTTCTTTTTCATCCGAGCTGCAATATTTGTTAAATATTCCATTCAATAATCCCTTCCTTCATATAACCTCAAATAAGGGGGGATTAATAAAGGAATAAATTACAAAATAAAGGCATAAATAAATAAACAAATTAAAGATCGTCTGACAGTTAGACAAATCCTCCCATTGTTTGAGGCAACAGAACAGTAGCAAAACTGAAGAAAATAAAAAATAAATGATAATAGCTCCTTTTTAAAAAAAACCCACAAAAGGTTTTCACTTTTATTGAGATTTATGGTGTTGATGTTTTTATTTCAACTAAAAGTATATTTTGCATTGTAAAGTATTATCCTTAGCACCACCCATATCTAAATGACTATTTATCAGTTTGCTTGTCACTGTTTAAGCTTCTTCTGGGCCCTTTAAAACCTCATTCTGAAATTCTGCCGTAAGTAAGAATTTACATTAATGCAATGAAAGCACTAGCAGTACCCTAGTAAACATCAACAGATACCCCTAGAATAAATGTATGCTCACTGACACATTAATGATTTGAGTAGCATGGAGTGAAAAATAAAGCACCACCTCTAAGCACAAGTTTAACATACTTTGATTTCATTCTCGCCAGCAAGGCTATAGGTAAAATTAAATAGCAAAGACCCTTTCTAGATGTTAGCTGATCTACAAATGTGAACTGTGTACAAGATACAATGGACCTATGGGCTGTGCCTATGAACTTATTATGACACATCTAATGGTGGCAATTGAGTGCTTTGATACATGTAAAAACAAAGTGTGTGGTGTGTGAACAAGACCGGAACTCCATGCAGCCTGTAAAATGTAATAACTGCCAAACTTAAATGATTGTTGCTTCATTGAAGGAACCGAGAGTACCATGACGGCTGATTCACTTGCCAGGAAGTAAGTGCAATGATTCAGAGATCAGCAGTATGAATAACTGTAAATCCTTTACCATTGAACACACAAAGAACAACAGCCCAATTATGTGAACATATTTTTGATCACATACTGTACAAGAAAGCAAAGGACTCCTTTCCTAAAGAGGAGGTTGACTTGCAGTAACTTAATTTGGACAACAGAGGTCCTGTTGAGCTCTCCTCCATTTTTTTTTTTAAAAGGAAAGTCAACTGCAAGAATGTAATAACAGCTCTTATGATTGGCTATCAAAAGTCAACTGCCAAGTTTATGTGACATATATATATATATATATATATATATATATATATATTGTTAAGCCTCTTCATTTATTTTCTTCTTCTTTGCTTCTTTTTCCTGTCTCTTTAAACACTTTCCACCAAAATGCCCTTCAAAATAGAACTTTTAATACATTTAAGGCAGACTCTGTACTCTGTAGCCTACTGGCCTCAATTGAAGGCTCATTTTTACCAATACTGGTGGATATGAGGATACTGAGTATGTTTGTATGCTCACCCATTAGTTTTGCAAACTCTCCCGAAAATATGTATTCGGATCCTCTACAATTGAAAGTCCTGTATTAAAAACCTAAAGCAAACATGTGTGAGTCTTATCAGCAAAATGAAGTCAAAAGCACAAGTATTCATTCTTTCTTTTGTACTGAAGCACAGTGAGTAAATGTATTCCACTTAGTTACATCCCACTACTGGTGGCAGTTAATTAGAGACATAGTTGGCCTAAAATATTGAGATATGTTCCATGTAATCACATCCATACGTCCATTTAGTTGACTCATAATCAACATTAAGCTACACTGATGACTGAATGCTAGGCAATATGAATCAACACAGTTCAACGAAAGAAAGATCAAACTGAAGAACGTTCAATTTATACCAAATTAACTAAGCAAGTGTTGTTGCTGCAGTCTGATTTTTGCCTCCCCTTAGTGGCCTGAGAATGAATTCTTGCTTCCTGTCTTTCTGGACACTTTCACCAAAGTACCTTTCAAAATAAAACTTTTGATACCTTTATGTACTCTGTGCTGGGCTAAATTAATAAAGGCTGATTCCTACCAATACCATCATCCAAAACTGTTTGTTGAAGATATAAAGTCCTTTATTTTATTGATTAAACATTGCTTTGTTGTAGTACAGTAACAGTACGAGCAATCTGTAATTTTGCCTAATTTCATGCTTGATTGATTAAATATTTAAAAGGCTCCATGATTTAATGGTACTTAACTTGATCCGTTTAGCATTTTCCTCACACTGGTGAGTTAATCCTGGATCCTAGATTATCATCAAAGACTAATCGCTTAAAATGTTCTAACTTTAACGTCATTATCAGTCACTTGATCAGACACATACTCTAATGAAATACACACAAACACCTAAGCAACACAATGACTTGTTTGCCATAAAATTATCTTTTGTCCCTTTAGAGATAACTCATTTTATAACTTCTGTTGCCACTAAAACATTTACATGCCACCAATCGACCACATCTCATCATTGGCATTTTAGATTTAGAAGAACATAAATCCTCATTGTCAAAATGAAAATTATTTCTTATCATGAATGAATATATATCAAAATATCATGTATTTACACAACCTCATGTTTTATCTCTATCTTCTCCGAAACATATCTGTTCTTTATTCTCCGTCTCTATTGTTAAAACGTGCTGTATGTTAGATGTACTGTAGAGGGCAGCAGTAGTACATTGTGGATGCATGTAAATTGCAGAAATGTCAAGAAGAAGAACCGGGATCATGACCGTTACCAAAGAGTCTTGAAAGAACGATGTAAAATCGTCTGCGACTCGATGTAACAGCATTTAATACAGAGTTTGAATCTGAAATAACACACACGTTAACAACGTAGCTGTTGATTATAGGATCAGAAAAAAATGCTATGATCTATCATAACTCAAAAATAACAACAGAACAGTGTCATGTCACGGTCAACACTGTCACTGATATCATCGGCGACGCCATCTTTCTTCCAATGCCGTTGTGCTACTTCGTTTTCTAGGGGTGACCACTCTCACACCTTCAAAGAGTCTCAACAATTACCCATGACTCCCCTGAAACGTATGACCTGTCTTCTGTGTGTGGCCTTGGCTCGTAACGCGGTGCTGCTGTTAGTCAGTGTGTGCTGGCTGTAGGATTTAATTAACGTTAACTAGCTAGTGTTCGCGTCCGACAGGTCGGCTAGTTAACTGGGAGCCGTTACAGCGGAGTCGAGCCACAATGCTGAAATGTAGAACTGTATGGAAAAAGCTTGCACCACTGGCTAGATCCTCCTCAACTGTGTGCCGGCAGAATGTGAGACGAGCAGGTAAGTTTTAAGTAACTCACGCTAGGCAGAGCAACTTGGTGTCTTCTTGTTAGCTTGCCTCAATTGAAACACGCATTGCTTGTTGCATAAAATCGCACCATGTCGACAATTTGTTAAACTGCACGGGGTATCTTTTAATGGCCCAGTATAGGTATTGTGTGACCTTCGTATGGCTGTTTCAAAGCTAACGTTAACTGCGCAAACTAGCAAATGACAACATGCAGAGAAGTCAATGACGTTTCGATAACTAACGTCAGGTTAGCTCTGACCGTATTGCACGACACTGGCTGTAGCTCTCGCCTGAACATTGCCAGAAAGCAGCGCTAGTGAATGAGAAATAAACTGGTGTCACTGGCACACATGTTTTTGATACAGTGCTGGTTTTAATGGTGTTACGCCATAGTCTCTAGTATCCCGTCAGACTTCACCATGCTTACATAGGCCGAAATAGATATGGGATCACAGGGATTTTTCAGTCTCTTGTGACCCTAACAGTGAAAGTACAGCATTTGCAACCGTGTCCCTCTGCATAGTGTACGTTTGATTGGTTTAATGTACTATACTGATAAAAGGAAGCGGTGGGGAGTTATTACAGTAATGTAGTTCATGAGAGAGGTTGATCATAATGACGATTCAAGTCTCAGAGCTCAACTCCAATTGTGTGTGCGCCCTTTCTTTCATTAACCCAATTTACAAGCAGACATAGCAGCAAAATGTGCCAGTCACTTCATTTTGGGGAATGTCAAGTTCAAGCGTATGCTGACTTGTAGAGATGTAATATTATCTTTGAAGTCAGCATAATATGCTCATATTGAAGATCTTGGAGTAAGGCGTGTTTTCATTGTCAGCAGGCATGTTCTGTAAATAAATCCAGCAGCATTTACACAAACAGTCCAAACTTTTAGAAAGTGTAACTGGGGATTCTTCTTTAACAATCCCTGCTAGCAGTGTAGCAGTCACCTTCATACACATGCTATATTTAAAGGAAATGTAGCGTCTCGTTACATGTGGCCTCATTGTTGTTGGTGTCTAGCCATATAGCAAAGGGAGATGTTATGAACAGTGAATATATAATTTGATCAAGTGGCATTGTCAGTCAGATAGCTGCAACTAAGCCTGATCAACATAAACAAAGACTGGAGTGGATCTCCAGCCTAAGAATAAGAAATGTTCAACTATAAGTCTCAGTTCAGTGTCTTAATCATGTGCGTGTATCATAATGCATGGCATGGAGATGTACTGCAACTACGATTGACCTGCCTCTGGATTACTGACATCAAGGTAGTTTTGACTGAAATTAATGCAATTTTGACTAATCCAAATGTTTATTTGTCATTGTTTTCAGGGTTAAACAGTGGCAGGATACCAGCATGTGTACCTGCAGCTCACATGTCCACAGGGCCTGCAGGGGGAGGCAGAGAAAACCAGCTGTACATTATTCTGGTTGGAGCAACTTGCGTCGCTGGTGGAGTATATGTGAGTTAGTCCATCGTAACATACAGTACATGTATTGAAAATCAGAAGTAAGTAGTTGCAGGTAGTTCACAAACTTGTCTGTTTTCACAGGCTTACCGAACTATCAAGGGAGACAGCCAAAGATATCAGGACCGTATTGATGAGATTTCCTCCAGACCAAGTAAACAAGCCACAGAACAACCAGCTGCACTCATCCAGTTAGAGCCTCCTGGTGAGCAGGTTTATTCACATTTTTGAGATAATACAACTTTTAACTTTTAACTTTAATCCACAAACAAGTCTAAAGATATTTCTATCAGAGCCACAGTATTCCTCTGCGATGTGTTTTTAGTTTCAATCAATTAAGAGTTTCACTGATGTGATTTTGTATTTTGTTTTAGCTGTGGAAGCCACTGAGACAGAGGGTGAGTGAATCCCTTCTCCTTTTGAGTAGATATTTATAGATCAAACTCCATCTCTGTTAATAAGTTAATAGGTAGGAACACTTAACTGGGATATATTCACCACAATGATGAAAGAGCTACGCATAAGCTACAACATAAGAGAATGTTAAGATAACAATATGAAAATGTTCTTGCATGAGGTCAAATGCCTGTATAGTATTTGCTGTGACACTCTGTTGACTTTTTGTTTTTAAATCATAGTTAAAGGTTATTCTGTTCACAGTGTAGCAGCCTCTTCATTGCAATGCAAACAGCAGAGTTTGAGACTGCAACACAAACTGTGTTTAAATGAGTGGCAGATTGCTTTAAATCCTGTTCTCTTTCTGATTGATGAACCAGCCGTCCCTGAGCCAGAATCTCAAGCAGCACCATCAACAGAAGAGCCGAGCCCCCCGGCCCCCGATGCTGAAGTACTGGCCCCCATTGAAACAACTGAACCCCCCCCAGGTTGTCTGCATACTTTTCTATACATGCATGCATAACATGTGCCTCCTGTATAAACAGTGTTTTTGAACCAAAAAGTGATGGGGAAAGAATAACTTCAAAGCTTACTTGACCTGGAATTATGTGTACTGTCACACTTTGTACACACACTATACTTAAAAGAGAACGGAGGTGTCAGAAATGGTGACACCAAGTGGTAAACTCAGGTTAGTGCAAAAAAAAAAGCAGGCCTCAAAACACACCTGTGTCATTCTGTGTCGAATCAGACAACGTTTTTTGTTTACATTTCAGGTTATGTATGTGCTATTTAAGACCAAAGAATAAGTTCTGTCAAATATTTTGGCTGAATTTTAAGAGTTGCATAGTTTTTTTGCCACAGTAATTTTCCCATCACGAAGGAATTAGTTTTTTTTTTTTGGGGGGGGGGGGTTCAACACCCTTGGAGTACAAAAATGACAAAATTTACAGGAATGGCAATAAAATATGCAATTCTCAATGATTTATTGTGGTCTCAAACGGCACATACATGTGGTTTGAACAAAATTTAAAATGTTATCAAAAACCTGTCTTTTCACGCCTCATTACACTTTTTGCTCACAACTGTCCCACATATGTAATAAGTTAAAGATGCACTTTCATGGTGATGGCATGATTTATACACGAGGCCCTCTGGAATCTTAACTTGTATTGTCTATGTCCAGAAGCTGAGGAGTTTACTGCATAAACTGTGACTTTCTCCTCTTGTTGCATGCGTAGATTTTTCATTCACCATCTTGTATTTAGTGATGCATGTGTCATACTCAGTGTGTCCTCTAACCTACATTAACCTTTTCCCGTTTAAGTACAACTGTGGACACTCACACACTCACTTCCACTCTGAACTCAAAATGTTTCTGTTGTAGCAGGACACAGTCGTTGGAGTTGTCACTATTTTTTCCAAATATCTTGGCTCCTGGTGTGCTTTGTAATATTTGTGATGTTGCATGTTCTCTCAATTTGTGAAACTTTGTCCTGTCATAGCACTCAAAATGTTTATTTTCCACTAATATGATATTATTGTTCATAACTGGAAGCTGCCCTTTGAAGTGAATTTGATTTTTTACCTCCAAACTAAGATACACAAAGTCTGTTTCATAGGAAGTCTTCAAACAGAAAGGTCCCTGGTGACTGTAAAAATCAGTGTGATAACACAAGCTTGAGTAAACGTTAGTTTACTACACTATGCTCAGCTCCTTGGTGGTTTACAGTATGTACGACTCTGCAGACGTTACACATAATTTGGGCAGCTTCCACGTGTTCTTGTGTTTAGTTTGCATGCTCTGCAGAATGTTGCCAGAGTAAAGCTGAGGAAATGCATGGATCCTGATTATCTTCCCCTTAAATAATCTCCTGAAGAGTTCTAACTAAACCCATAGTTTGGATTCCCTCAACAGCAGATGAGCCAGTGGTAGAAGCTTCCCCAGAGGAGGCAGCAGAACCATCTGCTGCACCTGTAGTTGAGGAGGGTAAGATTTGAGAAGAAAGGATACACTGATCTAATTAATTCACTTAATTGTAAATACATTATAGTGCCATTCACGCCTTTGCTTTTCCATCTGAGCCTGTGTCTCCTAGATACATCCTAAAGCTCAGTTAAAGAAGTCTTTCACATAATATCTGTAGTGCTCATCAGAGGTTATTAAGTTAATATTGCCACTATACTACCAGAACCACCAGCCCCCTCTGAGCCATCCCCAGCTGAGCCCCCTGCACCTGTTGTGGAGAGTGGTAAGCCCTTCAGTCAGACCTGTGCAGGGAGACAGGCTTGTACATTTAACACGTCTGCGGGTTTATTTTGTCCTCACTTGTTGCTGCTCCGGTTGTACTAACAGAACCTACAGCAGCAGCAGAAAGCCCCGCAGCAGAGCCAACCGAGCCTCAACCGGAAGTTGTGGCAGAGAGTGGTAAGACCAGAGTCCAACCTCGGCTGGAGAGGGGAGGCGGGCACACACCGATACTTTTTCCCATTTTGTTAATGTTAATTTAAAACACCTTTTCTCCTTTTTATATTTTTAGCATGTTTTTCCATAACAGCTTTTCTTCCTACCTGTTCATGTCTTTTTCACATTGTTTGGGTTCAGATAATGATAACGGTTAATCTCACTGGAATGAAAAAAATGTCTTTCTGTTTCTGCACAACCTTTGACACTCATATACTCTCCTCCATTCTGCACTGTTAATATTTCTTATTTTGTGGGACACAGTTGTTGGTCAGTATTTTCCAGAAATATCTTGGCTCCTGGTGTGCTTTTGTTATATTAGTGATATAAAATGGAAGCCTTCCTGTCTGATATTTTTTGTGAATGTGTCATACTTTGTGAAACCTTATCCTGAGATAGTACTTAAAAGTTTTACTTTTTAATGTGACATTAGTTATTGTGAGTTATTGTTCATAACTGGCAGCTGCCCTTCGAAGTGGATTTTTTTTCTTATCTACAAACTTCTTTCATGCTGTGTCTAAAACACAAGTCTTCACAGCAGAGTTAACAGAAAGGTCTCTGGTACTTTCGAACATCCACGTGTTCTTGTGTTTAGTTTGCATGCTCTGCAGAATGTTCCCAGGGTAAAGCCGAGGAAATGCATGGATCCTGATTATCTTCCCCTTAAATAATCTCTAAAAGAGTTTAATCTTAACCCGTACTATGGATTCCCTCAACAGCAGATGAGCCAGTGGTAGAAGCTTCCCCAGAGGAGGCAGCAGAACCATCTGCTGCACCTGTAGTTGAGGAGGGTAAGATTTGAGAAGAAAGGATCAAAATAATTTACTCATTCAACTGTAGTGCACCTCCAAGGTTATTTTGTAACTTTTACCACGATACTACCAGAACCACCAGCCCCCTCTGAGCCGTCCCTAGCTGAGCTTACAGAGCCGGCCCCTGCACCTGTTGCGGAGAGTGGTAAGCACTCAGTTTGTGCATGGCGATGTACATTTACCACATCCGAGGGTTTAATGTGTCATAACTGGTCAATGCTCCGGTTGTACTAACAGAACCACCAGCAGCAGCAGCAGCAGAAAGCCCCGCAGCAGAGCCAACCGAGCCTCAACCGGAAGTTGTGGCAGAGAGTGGTAAGACCAGAGTCCAACCTCGGCTGGAGAGGGGAGGCGGGCACACACCGATACTTTTTCCCATTTTGTTAATGTTAATTTAAAACACCTTTTCTCCTCCTTTTTTTCCCCTATTAATGATTTTAACATTTCTTTCCTCATTACAGCTTTCCCCCTTGCCTTTTTATGTCTTTTTTCACATTGTTTAGGTTCGTGTAATGATAATGGTTAATCTCACTCGCATGAAAAATGTCATTTCTTTCTCCATTTCCTCCCTTCAGGTGTATTTGTGTATGTCATGGGTACTGATGAGCATCCAAGATTATGCACTGACTTTGTCTCTTTCTCCTGCTTTTGCTTGCTCTCTCTCTCTCTCTCTCTCTCTCTCTCTCTCTCTCTCTCTCTCTCTCTCTCTCTCTCTCTCTCTCTCTCTCTCTCTCTCTCTCTCTCTCTCTCTCTGGCTTGCTGTCGCTCTCATAAAAACTCCAGGAGACTCTACACCTGCCTCTCTCAAGCTCCCCTCACACACAACCTACCTCCTTATCGGTGGAGGTACCGCCTCTTTCGCTGCGGCCCGGTCCATTCGAGCCAGAGACCCCGGCGCCAGGGTCAGCATTCAGTGCATCATTCATCTTGCTCTACCTTGACTTTCTCTGTTACATTCGTGTGTTGTCCTCATGTACTGCATCTGTCTTTCTTGAATTGTTGCTACCAGGTGTTGATTGTGACTGATGAGCCAGTCCCTCCATACATGAGACCGCCTCTTTCTAAGGAACTGTGGTTCTCTGATGATCCCAGTGTGACGGAAACGCTGCGCTTCAAACAGTGGAATGGAAAGGAAAGGAGGTGTGTTTAGCTTCATGTACTGTGCTTTTGGTTTATTCAACTCTATTTAATTCTTTCTGTCTCTCTGTGCCTTTCTTACAATGTGTCTCAACAGTTGTGTCTCTGCTAGGATAAGTGGGTATTACATTGAGTTAGACTGTTCTCATCTGACATCTTTTTGCTTTATTTGCTTCGTTACAAAATGATAGGTTCTGTTGGTCGCACTTGTTTCTATTCAGGTGGACCTTACTGTTCATGTTAACCATCATCACGTAACTCTGTTTACTGAGTTCCTGTTTTTAGTATTCACAACAAACCACTGTTGGTGTCAAACAAAACTTGCACAATTTCCTGTGCTGCAAATGCTATATATTCCACAGGAAAGAGCTGTTGGACAAAGTGTTTTTTCAACTTGGTATTGTCATAACGCCAGCTTAAATCGATACGACTACTTTTGTCTGGTTTCTGCCTAATTGTAGGCAAACAATAGTGGGGTTTTTTGTAAGAAAAATGTTGAAAAACAAAGATTTGAATACTTTTGTGTCTATTTGTCAGTATCTACTTCCAGCCACCATCATTCTACATAAATGCAGAAGAATTGGATGGTGCAGAAAATGGTGGAGTGGCAGTTCTCACCGGCAGAAAGGTTGGTTAAGATTTGTTTTCCTTTAACAGTCAGACACCACAATGTGCTGATGTCATGATTATGTACTGTAAATGATAGTAGTATTAATAGTATTCATATACCAGAAGTGAGGAATTTCATTGGCTGATGTAAATGTACTTTTTGACTGTATTGAGATATTTGACAACAGTACGTGATTTAATTTGTTTTAGGTGGTTCACATGGATGTGAGAGGAAACAAAATAAAGCTGGACGATGATACTGAGATTTCATATGACAAGTGTTTGATTGCTACAGGTAAGCCTCTTTCAGATGCATGCATTACCGTGTGTGGTTTAAACTGTGTGGAAGCTGATTTGAACCGTTTGCTTTCAGGTGGTGCGCCAAGAAATCTGCAGGTCATTGAAAGAGCCGGAGAGGAGGTGATGCAGAAGACAACGTTGTTCCGCAAGGTCAGTGTTTAGCCACAAGGGGTCGATAGCCTTCTTTATATTTTGGAATTTCTGGCTGATAGTACAAAGCCCTAAAAAAAAGTTACACATTTTGGCTGTAAGAGTGAAGGTGTGACATTATGGAGATATTTAGATGACAATATTTTTTACTCTGAAAAAGTTGTTTGGAGGTGTGAAACAAACAAAAAAGCTCTCTGAATGTTCATCTCTCTCTGGAATAGATCAGAATTACAAAGCTTTGTCTCAAACAATGCAAAGTTTAGCTTTATGCTAATATCATAAAAACATCACGAAATTAAGAAACTTTGCTCAGTAACTCCAATGGCTTAAATGTGTGCAACGTTTACTTTTGTTGGTCCACTGTTCCATTCATTCATTATAATTTCTTCATTGTTGCACAGACAAGTTACCACACTCGTGGGGCCATTTTAATGTGTGACATATCACTACCTAAAAAAAAAAAAGAGTCAATTTGATTTAAATGTTGTTCCCCTCCACAGGTCGAGGATTTCAAATCCTTGGATAAGGTCTCCAGAAACGTCAAGTCCATCACAATCATTGGGGGCGGCTTCCTGGGCAGCGAGCTGGCCTGTGCTCTCGGCAGGAGATGTAAGACTACTGGACCAGATGAGAAAATTATGAATAGATAATAATAGTTTAACAGAATAAATTTATTGCCCTGTTGTTTTTTTGCTCAGCTTCTTTCTCCTTTTTTCAGCAACTGAGTGTGACCTGGAGGTGATACAGATGTTCCCTGAGAAGGGCAACATGGGAAAAGTGTTGCCTGAGTATCTGAGCAACTGGACAACAGAAAAAGTCAAGAGAGGTTAATCAGCTTGTTGTTCTCTAACACGTCTTAACTTTCATATCTACTTGAACATCCCTAGAAAGAGTTTTTTATCTCCTCATTTCTTTGTTTATTAAATATTCTTCATTTTGTCTTCCAGAGGGTGTGAAAGTTATCTCAGAAGCGTTGGTGAAATCTGTGGTCTGCAAAGACGATAAATTAGAAATCCAACTGAAGGATGGCCGATTGGTAGGTCCACATTTCTTTTCTCAAGTGTAATTCAGGAAATAAGTAATTAGTTATTGATTTATCTTGTGCTTCACCTCGTAGGTGAAAACGGACCACATTGTCGCAGCTGTTGGCCTGGAGCCCAATGTTGACCTTGCTAAGTCAGCAGGTCTTGAGGTGGACTCTGACTTTGGTGGCTTTCGAGTCAATGCAGAGCTGCAAGCCAGATCCAATATTTGGGTGGTAAGTTAATGTTCATAAGCTAGTGGAAATGTTATAACAACAGTCAACAGGTTCATGCCTTGCTGAAACAGTGACTGATTTTACTGGCTTTGGAAATTATAGTGCATATATTCTTAATTTAACTGCGCCAAATTTAAATGTATCATATGTCCTTTGAGAAGCTGAGACACGTGCCACAAGTAAGTTAACTTCCATTGAGTCGATGGTTCTCGGTGATATGACTCACCCTTGTTATTCCAATAAGTCATATCATATCTTTTATTCTAGTGCCCCCTTGAGGTAAACTCGGGTCCTGTTCTAGAAGCAATGCACTTCTGTAGACATGTAATGCAATTGTCATATAGCGTAGTATGGTTAGTCATTTTAATCCATCCCACATATCCTCGACCCCTTCTGTCTGGATTCAGGCAGGAGATGCTGCGTGTTTCTATGACATCCGACTGGGCCGCAGACGAGTGGAGCACCACGATCACGCCGTTGTGAGTGGAAGACTAGCGGGAGAGAACATGACGGGAGCCAACAAACCCTACTGGCATCAGTCCATGTTCTGGTGGGTATTGGGGGTACTTCCTGTTTCCTGCTTGTGATGCTTATTCGAGGTTTTCATGCATCACAAATATAAACCGTTTGGCAAATGAGAGCTGCAAGCCACTGAACCAGCTTGAAGTGGAAATGAAGGAAAATATTTGCGAAAGCGAGGGACAGTCAGATTTGTTGATTGCACCGGTCCACATTCATCGACTACATTTAAATAAGTGGGCACTGGGGCAGCATGTACAATTCTGCAAAATGACTCAGATTTAATCCTTTTAGAATTCAGATGTACATGCATGATTGCGTTGAAGTCTTGAATACCATTAAGTTCTAAAATATTTAAACTGCCTTTAGAGGACATTAGGGCAGGAGTTTCCAGCAGAGGGCTGCATTTTTCAAGTCATACATTTAATAACTCTTTCCAAAACATCACTCAACCAGATATTCAGGGCCTTGCCAAAAACTTGAACTAGCGTGTGGCATGCGGCCCGCATCACACAGATGAATGCCATGTCTGCTTGTTTTTAACAGCTGGTGAAATACGGCACACTGCTGTCAACATGGCTTCATTGCAGTCCAAAAACAAACAAACACAGTAGACAAACTATTGTGACTTAGTCCCCAGCAGATGTTGTCAGATGATATGTTGCTATATCATAATTCAGCAGCACTGGGCACTTAGTTCGTTTTGAGGTCGTCCATTTGTTCTATATTTAAGGGGTAGCTTCTGTATTTTTCAACCTGGACCCTATTTTTTTGTTTCCATGTTCCATGCAACAACATTTTTTTTAATTGGTCCAGTATTGAGCAAAAATGCTGCAGCCGATCACTGGCAATATATTGGGCAATTGCGCACCGTCAATTTAGGTCCACTAAAAGTCCTTGTTTTTGGCACCGACTGTCTCAGATTTTTATAATTGTTGTCTGACAACATCATCGAAAGGACACTATAGAGAAATAAAGTTTCTATAATTAGCTCCGCCAGGATAATTATGCAATTTGCTTGCTTGTGTGCATGTATTCGTGCGTGCATCCATAAATGAGTTTGCACCTCTGTGTTTTTCCACGACCAATCTTGCATTCTGCAGCAGCAAGCAGCATGATGTTTTGGGTGTCCAGTTATGGCCGCATGCTCAAGGACCCGTTATTGGCTGTTTTATACTGATATTGACTGCCTGCTGACTCGTCATTAACTAACTACCCTTAACCATCTTGACATGATGTTGATGCAACGTGAGATTTCAAAACAAGTCTTGTTCGAGTCAAACACATTTCAAACATTTGAAATGGTAAAACTCACTATAAATGTACTTTTACTTTAATAGTTTTAAGTGCTGCTAGCAGCTGCTGCTGTCACTGAAAAAGTGCCAACAGGTTCCCAAAAAAACCCTGATTTGGATGTTTGTAAGTGACGCCACACAGTGTACGAGCTCTGGGCAGAATTACCACAGCATGTAGTTTAAGGTCATTCCACTGTGACATTACTTCAGCTTGACACTCATCAGGGGGTGGTGGGGGGTTGTCACTGGATTTCACAACGTGTGTGTGTGTGTGTGTGTGTGTGTGTGTGTGTGTGTGTGTGTGTGTGTGTGTGTGTGTGTGTGTGTGTGTGTGTGTGTGTGTGTGTGTGTGTGTGTGTGTGTGTGTGAGAGAATAGGAGCTGTGTGAGGTGCACAAACACGATAAAAAAAACAATAAAGTTTTAAGACGTAGAAGTTGCTGCACTTCACATTGGAGGACAAACTTCAGCAAACTACTTTCAACAGAATTTTGAATGCAGATAAATAAATAATAAAAAGTAAATCAGGCGATGGGTTTTCGAGATTGTATTTTGGCCAATGCGTTCCGCCTCTTTTGCTCTCAACATGGAGTGTTTAATCGGACCACAAGCGGAAACCAGACCGCTTCAGATACCAAAATCTAGTCCCGTTGCCTACAGATCCTGTATTCATATGCAGATATCTGTTTATAGAGCTTAATATCGGCTTAAATCCAATTAACGATATCATTAAGATGTGGGGGAATTTTTTTATTTGAAATTAAGTATGTTTTATAAGTTATTCTTTAATTACATTTTGCACTAGAACCTATTGTAATGCGGAGGAAATGGAAATCAGTGGAGAAAGAATGCTTCTTACTTAAATTATTCCCTCATCATGCTTTTCATACTCATGGTTTCTCACAGGAGTGACCTGGGTCCTGATGTAGGCTACGAGGCTATTGGGATTGTTGACAGCAGCCTACCAACAGTAGGAGTGTTTGCCAAAGCCACAGCCAAGGATACACCCAAAGCTGCGACGGAGAAGTCAGGTACTTATGACAATTTTTTTTAATCCTATAAAGCAAAAAATAAACAGCGAATTTGAGGACCAAGGCTCAGATTTAGTCATACATGTTAAACGTATTGCAGGAACTGGGATCCGGTCAGAAAGTGAAACAGAGGACACTGCTACTAGCCCAGTGGCCTCTTCAACGCCGGCTCCGGCTGTGGTGCAGCAGAAAGACGAGTACGGAAAAGGAGTCATCTTCTACCTGAGAGACAAAGTGGTGGTGGGCATCATCCTGTGGAACGTGTTCAACAGGATGCCCATCGCGAGGAAGGTATGTGACTTTGTGAGAAAAAGGGTTTGTTTCAAAGTAAGGATTTAAAATCTAGATTTGGTTATTGTAAATGGTTTGTTTTTTTGTAGATTATCAAGGATGGAGAGCAACATGCAGATCTGAATGAAGTGGCCAAACTGTTCAACATCCATGACGATTAAGAAGGTGGTCGGCACTTATTGTGAGAGCGGAGCTTCATGTGAGGACTGAACTTTGGCAGCCTTTGCCACAGTCTTTAAGACGCGACTGATCATACACAAAAAACAGGAGGATTCATGTGAATGATGTCTGAGATATTTTTCATATTTGGAATTTGTATCTGCTGCACCTGTTTCATTAGTTTCTTCTTTTTTTTTTGTCTATCTAGGAAAAATTGTCTAATTTTCCACCAACCGTTTTGCTTATGTTTTTGAAAATCGTGGTCAAGATGCGATCGTCCTTCTGCTTTTCCACACCAGGCTTAAAAAAATGCTGAGCATGGATTATTGTTTTCCTCTGTGTGATCAGAGCAGCTTGTCGTGAGAGAAGCTGCAATAAAGGCTATTTTTAAAGTGGGAGTGATCCAATTATTTTTCATTTTGCTCCTAGATATTATCACTGATGATGACGACATAGATCTTGACCTGCATTCTGAGCTGTGATGGTTGTTAAAGTCTGTGTGGTTGAGCTCATCTGTCCTGAAGCGTTTTAGTCACTGTGCACTGCTTGACAGATTTTCTTCGGTCATACATGCGACCTACAGTCGTTGGACCTTTTTTTTTACACTAGGAATGTTACAGGTCTAACCTCAGCTAAAAGCAGTGGGCACAGCCAGGCTTCTATAAAGGACATCTGACAAGTACATTTTACAGTGTGTACAAGTACGATCTAATTAAGCAGAGTCAATGCGCACTCCAACAAGAACAACATTAAAATGAAGCTTGGCCTACTTAATCCTGTCCGGAGGTAAAAATGTTCAAGCATGCAGAAACAATGGGGCTTTTTTTTTTTTTCTGCTGTGGGCTTCTTGTTATTAGGATTGCATTCATGTTCTGTATTATCACACATTTCTTATCCTATTTGACACTGTGGGCTCCAGAGCGAAGTGTGGAATGGCCTTTCGAGTGAGGCAGAACACGTGCAGCCATAACGTCCCATCGCTTTCTTTGACATAAATTTTGCATGGGTAAATGGCTGAACTGCCTCCCCCTCTGTGTGGAGGAATAAACATGAGCTTCCACATTTTATATTTGAATTTGCTTGGCGATTTGAAGATGAAATAATTAGACCAGAATCGTTGGGACAGCTCTGCTAAAGATAAATAACCTCTGGATCTGTACTGACACTGACACAAACTTGTTTCACTTGAATTAATGGGAGATTCATGCCCTCATCCTGTCTCCCTCTTGAATGCAACAGTCTTTTGTTTCACCCGACTTGTAGGATGCTCATAATTTTAGGCAATTCAGTTTTGATTTAAATGATCAGATCTCTCTCGTAGATCAGTAAACACATTTACTCTATTGGACATTATATACTGATAGTACTGGCTTTTTTTGCAACAATTTATCACCATAATATGTACAACAAAGTAAGCAACCAATGTGGAAGATATCAGTGTAATTTAAATTGCTGTGAATGTTCTAATTTTGGGGACAAAAAATCTTTAACGGCAGTGAAAGAGTGGTTGAAATTCTTGATGGATTTAAAAACATGATGCCTTATTTAAGAATATATATTTTTTTGTCTTTTAATATTTATTTGAATATTTTTATTTTCAGCAAAAAGTAAATATTACTGCTAATCTGATGCCACGAGGAAGAGCAGTGTGGGCCACTCTGCTTTGGAAATGGTCGTGTCTCTTTAAATTCTTGCAGTAATTCTTTGAACATGCATATGGCTATAAAAAAGAGATGAAGCTTGAAGTCGTCCACACAAACACAGGCATTTTGAATTATACAGCAGCAGCTTCCTGTATTTTACACTTGCAGAGAGGGAGGGAGGCTCCGCTGAGTCCAGAAGACAGAGCCTGGCTGGTGGAGCAACAACAAGTTTCCTGCATCTCTGCTTTTCTTTTCTTTTTCAGTTCTTCCTCCCTCCATTGGTATTACATCTGTTTTTTTCTACTAACTAAGAATGCTATTCCACATCGCGTGTATGCTGTGGACGTCATCTGTCATGTTTCTTCAAGGCAGGTAAGGGACTATTTCAAGTTGTACTATTTGTTGGAGAAATCTGTAATTTGCTGTTTGGTTAGCCATTGTAATGTATTGTAAATGTAATTATTTTATTTAAAAAGATTTGACATTTAGAATGTATAACCATTTGTAATAAGACATTAATTGATCTCGGTGGTTCTTTGACCAAGGGGCACATCAGCGTGACTGTTCTCTTGGAATTGGATGCATTAAATATGTTTTATCTATAATTGAATGAAACCAATTAAGTGAAAATGTGCATTAATGTAAGATGCAAGATTAACTCAACAGAAAAAAAGAAGCTTGTGTTTGATTTAAGGGGATAAGATGTGTGCCAAAGTAATTTCAAAGATAATTTGAACTGTCGCTGTATAAAAATGTCAAATACTTGTATAGTAAATAGTTAAATACATCTAATCTGAATCCTGTTATGTATACTGTATATGCCACCTTTTAAATTACAAAATGCCTGTGTTGCCAACCAGTAAAACACCTTTCCAGCTGAAATGATAGTTATTGTAAACCTTTAGTACAAATTACATAAATGCTTTCCTGAAGAGGAATTGGAGGTGTTAAATATTGCATGAAGAAAATATCAGTACATCCAGAGTAGACTGTCCTGTCACCTGGCAGGTCTGTGCTCTGTAAGGAGATGAAGCTCCCCAGCAGGGCAGCTAAGCCCCCCTCTCCATCTGACTTTCTGGACAAACTGATGGGGCGCACATCTGGCTATGACGCTCGCATCAGACCAAACTTCAAAGGTAACACACTGTGGTGTGCAGTGGGAGGATCTCCTCGGTCAGGACAGGTGTGGGAAAGTGCGATTTGCATACCAATTTGGGCGGTGAAGTAGCACAAATCATTCACAGATGGGTCAGAAGTAAGAGGTCCTGCAGGCTTTGATGTTTTCACATCCTTTTTGTCATGCATTGTTACTGTTTTCATGCTGACCCACAGCCGTAGGTTATGATGTTTTTACACAGACTTCTCTTTCATATTTGTCAGAAATGTGCACTTACCCCACAGGCCCATTTCAGTCCAATCTTGATCTGAGTGAAGCCAGCAGACTCTCTTCGACATACTCCTCTCTCGGTCTCTGGGGTCGCATTCCATATATATTTAATTCTTGCTCCACATCTTTGTCAGCGCATGCTAGGTAAATCACGGTTGATTATCTTTAAATACACTAATGTAACTAAAGGAGAATCAATAAATGATTGCCTCTAAGGAAACCCTGAAATATTTAAAGTTTTGGTGGTGGACAGATGGACGATACTAATGAGAACATACTAGAAATGACAGAAACAATTACATGCTGGTTATCTTTGATAAGTCAATTTATCAGGACACAGCATGGCACATTATGAAGAGGGCAAGCAGATGTAATTTTGTTTCTGCTCTTTACTGGCTTCAATACGTCATGTGATCCACTCAGATAACATCATCAGTGGTATTTAATAATCCAGTGTGATATATATAAGTGTATAATGTGTGATGACAATCTGCTTCTGCCAGGTCCTCCTGTCAATGTCACCTGTAACATCTTCATCAACAGCTTCGGATCCATCACTGAAACAACTATGGTAAGAATGTGAACATCTGCATTTATCATCTGGTTGTTGGATGTCAAACTCTTTCTCAATATGCGTACTTCTCTGTACCTGTGAGCTCGTAGACTTTTGAAACGTCATCAGTCTCAGCCCATGTACTGTTCCAATTCAAAGTTGCCGCTGGTATTGACGTCTCTGTAGCGTTTGCCTTGTCGGCAAAGCATACAGCAATCCGGATCTGATCCACATATGAGTTTACTCTGGTTCTTCACTGTAAGGTACTTTCACAACCAAATATGAAAAATATATATACACACACACAATGAAAACAAAAAAGCAGGGTTGTCATATTTAGTTTGATTGTAAAAATACTTTACAGTGAAAAAACGGATTAAACTCATTCGCAAGACCAGCTGAGGTGGTGATGTCATCAAGTAAGCTGCTGTTCCAATTGTCCGTACTGCGTTCTCTGTACTCCAAAAGTTCACAAGTCCGTACTTGTGAACTTGGGTATTGTATTCCCTCGTGAAGAATACAACACATCGTTTGACTGTTTGTCTTCACTGTGGCCTTCAGGTGTTGCTGCATCATATGAAAACAATTCAGCAACAAATGTGACTACAAGTCGGAATTCAGGTCCTCAGGCCAATATACATTACAATTATCTGAAAGATATCAAATTTAGCCTTATGATATGGACATTAGTAAAGTAAAAGCTTCACACTTTCACTGGTTTTCCACAATCAGGTTTTAGATGAAGTAGACCTGTTCTTTCACATACACCTTCTGACTATGGTGGTGACAAGGAAAAGTTAGGTTTAAAATGGTACCCTGCAAGGTCTTTGTCAGAAAATACTGTAAAAATGATGCCTCAAAAAGTATGTCTGTAGTAGACAGTTTCATAGTTATATTATTGTTCAATATCATTTTCATATTATTGTCATTTGTTAGGTTGTTATATTCAGCATGTGCTTCTTATTCCTGTCATAGAAGTTGAGCATCATGTTTCACCACTGGTTGAAGAAGTACTCGGATCTTTTACTTTGCTACTCTTTTACTAAAAAAGTATTACTTCATAAAAAAATAGCAATACAACAGTGTAAAAATACTGTTACATCTAGGTCTTGCATTCAATATTTTACTTCAGTGAAAGTACAGAAGTATTAGCATCAAAATATAGTACCAAAGTACCAAAAGTAGCAATTAGAATGGCACGTTTCAGAATAATATACTATATTATTAGATTATAATTATTGATGCATCCCTGTGTAAACATCACGTAATTTAGCTTTATCCATAATAATGTATCATCATATATTTGTTGATTACATTTTGTAATAATACAATCAACAATAATATGAATCTGGAAAATAACTACTAACTAAAGCTGTCAAATAAATGTAGTAGAGTAAAAAGTAAAAGTAATCACATTTATCGGCTGCATCAGACCCTTTGGTGGTCAATCATCGGAAGTGTTTTTGGCGCTTCTCTCTCTGTACTCATGATGCCCAAACATAGTGTTGTTAGATTATGAGTAATTGATGACTGCAACCACCATCTTGTAAGTTCATTACATAATGTCAGCTATGATTTTCTCATCTCTCTGTGTCAGTCAAATAAGGGAAATCCTTTATTTATGCGACCCATGGTAAGTATTTAGGGTTGGACATGTTTTTTTAGAAAGACTCCTGCTTCTTTTTCTAAAATACCTCTAGGGAGAGCCATCAAATTTTAAATGATGAAATTGTAAGTGGAGTTTTCTGTCATTCAGGTTATGCGCACTCAAGTCTCTTTGTCAGTGTTTATTTATTTATTTATTTATTTTTGGTCACAGAGTTTGTGTGCTTGCACAGGGCTCCTCGCCTGCTGAGATACGCTGCAGGTTCATGGGTCTCTTGCATGTCATTTATTGCTGTTTAGGTGATCTTGGCCCTCTCACAAGTTTTCTTGAAAGGACATATGCAAATAGAGAAAACACCAACACATAGCTGCAAATACAGTCATCGTGAAATTAGTGAATATGTTTTCTTAATATGCTTATGTTTCGTCTATTTGCTTGTGGTTTGTTAATTTGCAGTGCGTACTTATAACATCTCATATTGATATCTACTGTACCATGCCACTTGTGGCTATATATTTTGTTTCAGTCATTTATAACTATTTTAACTTCCAATTACAACTTAACTCCAAACTTTAGGACTACCGGCTCAATGTATTTCTGCGACAGCAGTGGAATGACCCTCGACTGGCATACAAAGAGTATCCGGATGACTCTCTGGACCTGGACCCCTCTATGTTGGACTCCATTTGGAAACCTGACCTGTTCTTTGCAAATGAAAAGGGAGCAAACTTTCACGAGGTTACAACAGACAACAAACTGCTTCGTATATTCCAGAATGGAAATGTCCTCTACAGCATCAGGTGATCTGTTTTAAAGTGCTAATTTTGCTAAATAATGCACCTCTATCAGATATTACAAATCCAGTTCCATGATTTGTTATCTTGCTAATTGAACATGAACTTCTAGTTGTAGTTGTAGTCTTAACCTCTGAGTACACGGTCCTGCAACATGTTTGTTTCACTCCAGTTCAGTTCAGTTGTCACTGTATTGTCCAACACCCACTGAAAATAATAACTGCAGGCTAAGACAGAATCAGGTCAGCAATGTGGCACTAAAGCAGGGGTGAATTGTAGCGTAATGGTTTTCATTACAATATAAGATGAAGCAATGTATAAAGCCGTATTAGCAAATATGTTAAGCATGAACTAAATGAGCGGTTGCTTCTCTGGTCACGGAACCTGAAAAGTAACCCCTAAACTAAGGGGATCACACTAAAAGTGCCAAGTTACAGCTAGCAACCAACACAATTATTAAAAAACAAAAAAACAAACAGGGTCCTAAAGTTAGAAACAAAACAAAAAAAGATTTATGTCCTCATTCACTTATGCACAGATAGCTAGTCACTGTATCTAGTAGATGACACTGAATCAAGATAATTTGCATTGGCAAAACTTTGTCCTTGCTAGAATAAAGAGAAGAGGGGTCCTTCAAAATTAGCAGCGAAAGACATTATGTTTCAACAAAAATATAAGCAGTGTCGGCAACAGATACTCAGAGAGTAAGTTAAGATGTAGGGTCAGTGTGCAGGAAGGGGTTCAGTGACACATAAGCAGTAGATGGTGCTATAGGTTTCTCTACTCATGAGTCGGTGTTTGAGGGTATCACTTTTTAATTTAACACCTCATTCCACTACCATTATGGTGTTGCTGTCTCTGTGTTCCAGGCTGACGCTTACCCTTTCCTGTCCCATGGATCTGAAAAACTTCCCCATGGACAGCCAGAAGTGTACAATGCAGCTCGAAAGCTGTGAGTTAATCTTTGAAGGCAGGCTTGAAAACACTACAAAACAGATTTTGTTCTCATCGCATACAGTACACCTTCTCTCTGTCTTTCTTCTAGTTGGTTACACCATGAATGATCTCATTTTTGAATGGCTGGATGTGGGAGCAGTGCAGGTGGCCGATGATCTGACACTCCCTCAGTTTGTGCTGAAAGAGGAGAAAGGCCTCGGCTACTGCACCAAGCACTACAACACAGGTACACGACGACCTGCCAAGGAACACCCTTGATAGATACTGTCAATAAACCTCTAATAAGACTGTCAGTTTGCACCCGTATCTCCTCCTGTGGTTAGGTAAATTCACCTGCATTGAGGTCAAATTCTACCTGGAGCGTCAAATGGGCTACTACCTGATCCAGATGTACATACCGAGCCTGCTCACCGTCATCCTGTCCTGGGTGTCGTTCTGGATCAACATGGACGCGGCTCCGGCCAGAGTGGGACTGGGGATCACCACAGTGCTCACAATGACGACACAGAGCTCTGGCTCCAGGGCCTCGCTGCCAAAGGTAAGTCACGGTTTGTGATACTTTACAGTAAAACATACAAGTCCGTCACTGTTACCGGCCACAACAGTGAGTTTGAGTTCCAAGATGTGTGTGCGCCGAGAAAATGCGCCGGATGTACGGGTGTAGTATGTAGGGAAGGGGCAATTTTTTTTTTACGTCATACTATACTATGACATTTTTATGACTTTTTGACATACTATACTATGAGTTTTTAAGTATTTTTTTCGACATACTATACTATGACTTTTCGACATACTATACTTTGACTTTTTTATGACTTTTCGACATGCTATACTATTACTTTTATGTAAGAAATACTATACTATAGATTTTACGACATACTATGGGTTTCTTTTAGGACACACTGTACTATGACTTTTTTCTAGATTTTTTCTCACATTTTCATGACATACAGTACTATGATTTATTATGACATTTGTACTTTACTATGCATTTTTTATGATATTTTTCCAATGCACTATACTAGGACATTTTTTATAACTTTTTATGACATATTATTCTATGACATTGCTATGACATTTTTGACAGACCATAATATGACTTTTTCCCATGGCTTACTGCACTTTGACTCTCATGACTCCTTATGAAATACTTTACTACTTTCTTTTCATGGCATACTATACATTGACTTTTTAATGACATTTTAACTACATTCCATACTATGACATTTTTTATGGCATACTATAATATATTTTTGTATTACTTATTCATGATATACTATATTATTACCTTTTCAGGGCTTGCTATACTATGAATTTTTAATGACCTTTTAACAGCTATGACTTTTTTTCTGACATTGGATACTAAAACATGGACATACTATACTATGACTTTTTCATGACTGTTTACGGCATACTTTTGGGACATACTATGATATTTTTTTGTGAATGCTAATGAGTGGTTTCACTGATTTGATTTCCACTGTGTCACAGGTGTCCTACGTGAAAGCCATAGACATCTGGATGGCCGTGTGTCTTCTTTTCGTGTTTGCTGCACTACTGGAGTATGCAGCCGTTAATTTTGTTTCACGGCAGCACAAGGAGTTCTTCAGACTGAGGAAGAAGCTCAAAGAGCAACAGCGGCAGAGAACTGTGAGTGCAACCAACCCACTCAGACCCTCGGGCGACTGTCACCTGCTATTCCCTGGGCCCAGCAATGCACAAGCACCACAACTCAGCTGTGTGTTGCACCCCAACCGGGAAATGCAGACAGCACTGACCTGTAACAAATTCAAGCCATCATCTTGTTCTACTGTTCTCAACATCTTGCTGCCTCGCATGTGGAGAGAAAAATAAGGGGGAAAAAGTCGACCAAACTAGCTTTGAATATAAAGTATTTCTTAAATGAAGCGTTGTGACAGCAGCTACATGATTTATTAATACCTTGTAACATTTATAACACAATACAAAAAAACATCTGCTTGAATCCTTTATATGTATTTATTCATTAGTTGGGATTAAGCAGTGCCACTGAAATTTGTCTCATTTCAAATTCATTTCAGACTTGTATTCATTTTTAAGGAAAAAGATGATGATTGCTTGCTGATGAAGGTCTGAAACACACATGCGTCACGCAGGAGTTTTGTCAGGGTTGTGATGCATCTGATTGATGATTACATTTATGTGTTGTGTTTTCCCCATCAGCAGGGAAGCGGTGACAGCAAGGTGAAAGGAAAAAACGTGTCAGGAAACAATGCTCCTCATGGGAACACAGCCCAGCAGTGCACTGCCTGTGCCAGGGTATGTACTGTCGCCTTGTTCTGTTTAACACCAGCCAATCACTGGCATCAGTGTGATTCTCTTTGAGAGCAGATTTTTATTCTGTGCTGTATTTTCCTTCCAGGAGGAGGAGCTGGCGCAGCAGGGTTTACTCTTCCAGAGTTTTGGACTTGCACTGTCAGCAGGAGGTGCACCGGAAATGGATGCACCGGTCTTTGCCGATTTACCTCCTGGTTTAGGTTTCTATGACATCCGCAGGCGCTTTGTAGATCGGGCAAAAAGGATTGATACCATCGCCCGAGCTCTTTTCCCCATGAGTTTCCTCATGTTTAATGTTCTCTATTGGCTTACTTACAAAGTTCTACGACATGAAGACCTTCTAGCCACGCTGTGACAATACAACGAGGACTGTAAAGACACTATATACTTTTTAATTCTGCTCTCTTCATTAAAACATTTAAAGGCTGAGAGTCCTCAGCTGTGCCATGCAAGATGGGTTGTGACTGCATGTCCAGTGCCATTGGGACATTCCATGACATCGAAGAGTCCATCAGTTTCTTTACATTTTTTAATACTTCCAAAGAAATGCACTATTTCTCAGTACTGATGCTTTATGCATTCCACCTCAGTGTACAGTATGTGCGCAGTCAGCATCTTAAGTATATCAGCTCACTTTATTTTAGGAAGAAATGTCTGTATGTGCAGTTATTGTAGCTTCAATGTTGCAGATCCTCACCAGGCCTACATTTTTGATTTTTAATTTTAATTTTACTGGTGCCATGGTCAACAGTGTCCAGAGCCACAGGTTTCATAGATAGCATAAATCACCTCAATCAGGAATTACACTTTGCAACAGTAGCAACTCTGCTGTGTTTTTCACTGATTCTTTACTGGCAAAAAAATATTTTGTCTCTCTGGAGGCCGCAAAAATCTCAGCTTGAATGCAATTTTTTTTATAACACAAGTATTTTATCCAACATATTTAACAGTTCACATTTCAAACCCTCCAATAGGAAGCCTATCTGTCATAGAGACTGGACATTTTAAGAAATTTAAATGTGATATTTAATGACTGAAGAAGTGAAAGAAATTATCCATAGATATTTAATTGTGACTATTATTGTTAGATATAATGGCATGGCACACACATAGCCAAATGTAGTACATATTTGTATCATTCATTAACCAAATCTATCTCAATTTCAAGTCTTCAGTTTCAAACCTGCATTTGACCAGATATTTATGCTGTAAAGGGTACGTTAGAACAGTCATCAACACATGTTGTTTAACTTGTACTAAGTTCTCCTGAGGCCACAATGGGTGTGGAATTGATGTTTAACAAGGTCCAACTAAGTTACACACAGAATACATTTTCTTTGTATTTTTTTGTTTTTGTTTTTAGAAACAAATGTATCCCTAAAATTGTTTGTTGGGTCAATATAAAATAAAGAAATACTTTAATTTGAAATACTGAATGCATCATAGTGTGACCTTTATTATCTATGACCGTTTTTAAATTATCATTGTATCCCTATATATAATATGAGAACACATGTTTTCCTCTCTAACAGCATGCCTGGATCTAAATCAAAGGATTACAATTAATTATCAGCTGTGATATTTAAATTTTCAAACTATGACATTATCTAAGGCCAGAGACCAGCAATTAAGTAGCTCTCACTCGATTTGTCTTCCACCTAATACTTTCCTCTATTAACATTATTTTCAATCCTCACTCTATTTTATGAGGTAAAAGTGCAAAATGAGCTCAATACTTCACTGTACGGGTTTTTAACATTTTGCTACTTCATTATTTATTTGTACGCATGTCTGTAGACTGGGACCATCTCTAGAAACATAGTCTCATTTTAAATATAAATCATGTTATAAAATGAAGCTGTCATATTCATATTTTATTTGCTGTCACATGCATATATACAGTAGGAGCTGCAGTGCATACATCAGCACTTCTGTCTGTGTGAGACATAAATTGATAAATAGTGAGGAAATTATTACAGTATCCTAAATATTGGACCGTTAAAGTATTTGCGGACAAATAAATTATTTTTTACTAAGGATTGTGAACTTTATATAGTTGTTGAAGGGGATATAGTACATATATAATTACAAAGACTGTTTCACATAACATTACATTTTGTCTTGAAAAATTCAAAATACATCTTTATTTTACTAATTTATTCTGTTACATTAAGCTTATCTTTATCAGTCTCAACTATGAATCTTATACAGCACCTGCAAAATGAATTACCTGTATGCAGCTTTCAATATTTTTATATTTTATTGTATATTTCAATATGTTTCTATTTTTAAATCATGTCTTGTATTTTGCACTGTGTTGATTGTTTAATGTCACGCACCATGTCAAATTCCTTGTATGTGCATCATACTTTGGCAATAAAACGGTTCTGATATTGATTCTGATTCACTGCTTCTCATCTGAGACTTTGTATCTGTAGCCACAAGAGGCTGCTGTTCGCTCTTGTGAGCAACATTATCATCATAGGCCACATAGTATACAGTACAGCATTAGATACTTTACATTTAACTCAGTGTGAGGTGAGGATCTATTGGTTTCTATTTGTATAGTTTATGATATATTATTAATTAAATGCACAAAACTTAAATATGCAATGTCTAATACATTTCACAAATTTTTTTCATCAGTTTCATTTCACAAATTGTGATATTTCAACTGGTGTAGCTCACCAAGTAGAGCTTGTGCTCGACTTCTGGTGTAGCAAAGACGACAGAGTGAATCAAAGGCGAAGTCTCATTGTTGAATAATTTATCAAAACATTTTCTTTTCTTGAACAACAATACAATATGTCACAGAAAAATCACAGAGGGGTTTAAGACAGGTCTGGCTCAGGTTTTCTTCTATGTCAGTTTTTTATTTTTTTTAAACAATAAGTGCAGCATAAATCAAACAAGTCAAGAGGAAAAAGAGCATCCTTCAAATAATACTAATAATGAGGACAAGACACAAAAAAACAAAACCTCAACATCATTAAAAGTCACATCCCTAAAAGTGTCTGTAAAAGTGTCAAGAATTACAACTACTACTAATGCTCATCATAAAACCACTACTGCCTCACAAGATTATGAATTTCATAAAATGGACAAAACATTTTAAAAGATTTTGTATTTATCCGTTAGATACAGTACAAAGACATCATTCAGTTTCTGTTACCACCAAACTGTGTTGAAATGGTTCTAAGCACCAACCGGTAGGTTTGAGTTGTATCACTGACTTATGTATGCTGTTTAATAAGGGGGGCATCGAGGCAAGGAGGGATCTAGCACCATGAAAATTATACCGCCCCCTGATTGCACTTCCCCTATCCACACATTATGACCATACTACATTTTAAAATACCTTGTAGCCCCTTATCAAGTGAAGTAACCTTTGATATGCAATAAATATGTAAGAAAACCACAATGTACAGTATAAATAATGTCACAATTTACATTTTTCCATTTTCTCTGTAATCCAAAATACAGAAACTGACAACAAAAAGAGGTATAAAAGTGGGAAGAAATTCCCATTGCAGTAATTTAAACTAGAGTGAAACAGGGTATTTGTAGAGTGTATTATAATAGAGCAACAACAAAAACAGATGACTGAGGTGGACATATCTGACCATATACAAATCAAAGTTTTGATTGAGAGCAAAACTACATAAGTCTTCTAGTGAACCTGAAAACAGTTACATTATGTACAGTATATGGTGTGCACAGAGTAATGAGGGCAGGGCTAAAATGTTAAAGTTGCCATATGTGGGGATCTCATAATGTTTGTAGTAGTAATGATGAACCTCTATTCAAATGATATTAAATAGGTCCAGTGGAAGCAAAGCTTTTAGTTGTACCTCACCCTTGCATTACAACATATAACGTTTAAAGCCAACGGTTAGACTATGTAGTCTCAACCAAATTAGACCTATTATTTTAAAGAGCTGTCTAAATGTTTGGGGAAAAAAAAGAAAAACAACGACTGGGCCTTTCTTGTGATGTTTTAATTCATGTTCTCTTCAACATGTTCAACTGGAAATACAGTATATTAACCCCCCTGGCAGTGCATGGAGCCTCATCGGGATGTTTGGGGAAAATGAAAACACTGGAGGTGCCATTTAGACTGGTCATCTATTTGGCCTCATTGGCTTTTGCATTAGAAGATTATGATTGTGTGTCTCTTTGGACATATATTTCCCCCTCCCTTTGTTCCACATCTATGCACACCACCGTGTATCCCATAAATTCATTCACAATTACTTATTTTCTCTGTCATCTAGAAACAAGAACATAGCAACAAAAGTATAAAACTGAGATTGTTTTCCCATTCCAAAAATAAAAAACCACACTGTTTGTTTTCCGGGTGTAACATAGAAACCACACTAGAATCGACTATTTATCTGGAAAAAAAACAAACCAAAATCCTTTTTCCCATATACATACTTGATTTCCAACTAAGAATGAAACCATATTAGTCCTCTAGTAAACCCGTATTTTAGAGAAACTGATAAGTTTTGATTTGTTTTTTTAAATATTTACATAAATCATTATTTGTGTGTTTAATCCTCTAATTACCTCTCCTATAAATACAGTTTGCAAGGCCAATGTGGTGTACTAATAGGCTGGTAAAACTTTGTAAGTATCTAACGGGAATAAATTAGATTGGAATAGCACCTCAAAGAGTATACAGACAGGAATTACAAATGTCAGAGTTTACCTGAATACCAAAGAAAAACCAAGAGGAACCAATACGATGCCAAATGTGACAATCAGCTACTTCTCCTGTGAAGCGATTCCCCTGCTGGTACAACAGAATCACAGCAAATTCATGGACAT
Source organism: Cebidichthys violaceus (assembly GCF_023349555.1). Classification (NCBI taxonomy): domain Eukaryota; kingdom Metazoa; phylum Chordata; class Actinopteri; order Perciformes; family Stichaeidae; genus Cebidichthys; species Cebidichthys violaceus. The sequence goes on from NW_027176373.1 coordinate 11,560,820, forward strand.
ATAGAATAACTAGATTGGTCTAAAAAAGTTCTACGGAATTTGCATAAAAGTACCTGAATTTAATACACAGAACCGGCTACTTGACGCTTTTGAATCACAGCAGTGTCCGTTGAACATTTAACCTGATTTTCAGTGCTAACAGTGCTCACATTTTTTTTGTACACATCTGAAATGCTTTTCATGAAAAGTACCAGTCTAGTCATTCTATTTCAAAACACACGTCCAATCAGCAGCTGGTATGGGGAAGACAGTGAGCTATAGTTGGATTGGCTGAGTATCCATACCTTATTGTGTGATGTAAACAATACTGAGTAAACGTGATTGGCTGATTCAAAGAGTGTTTGCAGAAATAGATTGCCTTAAAGACAACATTTGTGCTGCCATTAGTGTTTTGGTTATGGCTGAAAGACACCAGGAAGGAGTCCTCACTTTGAAAGGGGTGATGGAGCCTGAAGGGAGAGAAAAAGAGGGAGAGACAGAGCTCAGCTGGCCACTTGAAAAAGCTGTATGTGTGTGAGTGTGTGTGTGCACAGTTTAAAGTTGTGATTAGGAAACATTTCGGGACCAATTACGAATTAGAAACAATGTAAACAATGCATCTAAAAATATCTAACATGCACAAAATAGATACCATAACTTATTGTAATTTTTTTTTGCTGGATGTTGTTTGAAGGTATGTTTGTATTAATTCTATTTTGTAACCCATCACTTAGAACAGCTTTAGGGAGATATATCTTCTTGACCAGTATGGACAGGAAGAATGATTACGCCAACAAAAAAACTGTCCCCCGCTATGATAATGCAAACCGGGACAACAAATACACACATAAGTATTCACTGTAATGGATCACCAATTCAAGCAAGCAAGCTTCAAGCTGATATTCATATTGTATTGACATGAACTGAACCAATCTGTGATGCGAAGAAAGAAAATCAATCTAGAACGCGATGGTTTACTTTGGAAATGGGTCATGAGTAAGTAAATTCAAATTTGAGATAATGGACTAAAACATGCTAAATCATTTTACTTAAGACTTTTTGGCACATCCGAAATATATTTTCACTTTGCTTGAAGCCCTGCACCTTTGGATTATGAAAGCATGACAATTATTGATAAAGATATGGATGAAGCAAGTCCTGTTTGCACCTGGTCTAGCCTCAGATTTTCTCAAAAGTACTCCGGCATTACTGTTAGTGATTAGAAAGTGAGACTGACCAGCGTGAAGGTGTCGTAGATCCTCATCAGCTCCTCCATGCGATACTGTTCCAGCACCACTACGCCCGCCAGCGATGGGCTCTTAGCTCGGGCACAGTCCTCACAGTGCACCACGTAGCTCTTCTTAGTGCTGTTCTCACTGGTCACAAGCAGGAGATCAAACACCTCCACCTGCGCAGACACAATTACGGCACTGCAGTTTATGTTGCGATTGTAAAGCACACAAATGCGCAACTTCCTGTATAGGCAGACAGGCGGGGCCAGGGAAAGAGGGACTCACATCACACTCATTGCAGTAGTAGGCTGGCTCATCCTTCACACGACTCTGGTAAGAGATCTTCTTCCCTGCCACAACCAGCTGCTGTCTCAGAATCTGGATGTGCTTGATGGACTGCATCAGGCAGTGTCTGAGGGAGGGAGAGGAGTGCATACATAGTGAAAGATGTAAACAAAGACACACACTCACTCACAGATACGGGCAAAGACGAATTTTACTTGATCATCTTGTAGGTATCCTGGTCGGTGACCTTGATGGTGCGTGCCACATTCCAGGAAACATGGATCATGGGAACGATCGACTTCACCTTCTTCACGTCATTCCACTCATAGCGCTCCAGGGCGAGTTGATATTGGTACGCTGGGAGAGCAAAAAATAACAGCACAAATAGCATATTTAAGTTGTAATTTGACACAAAGAATAACCCCTGCATGTCAAGCTTTAAGCTGCTGTTTTTCCCTATGTTTTGATCCTCGCTGTAACTTACAGTTGAGTGGTCCCACATTCCAGGCGATGTTGTTGCACCAGCCCACCGCCTGGACCCAGTGCACAGTCCCCGCATTGATCCACACCAGGTCTCCGGGCCTCTGAATGAAGCGGTACACCGGAATGTTGGAGCCGTAGAGGTCTTCCAGGACTGGCCACCAGGACCCTGTTAGGTAGTCTACACCATGCCTGAGGGAAACAATTTGCAACAATGCAATTTAGCATGCATAGATACTATAGCTAATTATTTTCTCAGCCCAGAGATAATGAGATAGGTTGTGTGTGTGTGTGTGTGTGTGCTTGAGTGAGTGTGTGGGTGTACATCTCTAATCTTGCATTCTGCTGCACCAAACTGCATCATATTTTGGGTGCTTATCTATGACTGCATGCTAAAAGACCTCTTGTGGTTGCAGTGATTCCCACTTTTTCAAAACACTTAATATTGGCTGTTTTATATTGACTCCCCTCTCACTACTCTTAACTGGCCCTCGGCTGGTTGGGGCCACAAGTGATCACACAGCTGAGTGCCTAAAAAAATGTTGTGGTTATGCCCGTGAGACAAAGCTAAGAAGAAAATGACAGCGTATCTGTTGTGTGAGACATGCAAGTGAAAAATACAACTGATACACTTGCATTTAAGACGAGGGGGGGTTAACCAACTGCGATTTGTATTCATTCGATCAAACATCACAGCAGTGGTCGTTGCAGACACTCCTGGCGAAGAGCTGCTCTCAACTGAATGCACCTTTCTTGTTGCTACATGTGTTCTCAAACAGCCTCTTCACTCACTTCTCACAGAATTTGTTGATATCGTCCCAGTAGTGCTCATGAACAGCAAACCACTCACAGTCACCAGGCCCAATATTGATGTTGACGGAGCAGAAATTGTTGTTCTCTTGATGACCTTAATGAAGAGCGCAAACGGTCCGTTTATTCGTTCAAACACATAATTTGAAACATCAATCAGTGGTGTACTAGCTCCTGATTGTGTTGTCAGACACACACACGCACACACACACACACACACACACACACACACACACACACACACACACACACACTGACCTGGCGTGCGGCTGCCTGGCACCTTCATGTAGAGCTGGACAGTGTTCATGCCCAGGATGGTGTGACCGACGTGACTGAGCATGTTGTTGCTGGATTCAACACGCATGAAAGCCGGCAGCTTCAACAGCTCCTGCAGCTGAGGCTTCCACCTAATAAAGACATATGATGGGTAATAATGAAACAACGAGGAATCCCAGAGTGAGGTCAGTTTGAGCAGGCAGCATTTAATGACATAATCTCACCTTTTAGGGTCAGAGAGATCAATATTTGTCCCAAATTTAATGATCTTTCCGGCTGTTTTCTGCTCTGAGCTGGGGAAAAAAAGAACAAAGTCTGAGTTGTGTATCGTTAACACAGTAAAGCTGTGAATTCTTTGTGCAGACGGAACACTGTTTTGTGCTAACCTGGTTGTGCTGTTGGAATGCACAGGTTGGGTTTTGCTGAAGAAGGCAGCAGAACTGACTTTAATGTTGGCTAATGTCAGAGCAGCTTTTGTAGCGGCTGTTGTATCTGAAGACTCTTCTCCTTCCTCTTCATTCTCGCTCTCCTTCTCCTCCTGTAACACATCTACATGAGCTTAGCTGACAGGTTGGCCGACAGCTAATAATGGATGCATCGTTATTTGGTTAACTTTTGAGCTTAGTCCTGGACACTATACTATGATCAAAACAACTTGTTGAAACTTACTGAAAGCTCGAGAGGCATTCAAAGAAAGACTGAACTTTCAGCACACTTGTTATTTATCGAAATAATCCAACAGTTTGTTTAATTTTCTTGTATTCTAGGGTGCTTCAACAACATAAACTTAAATAATTAGTTTCAGTTGTTCCGATGAATGTTGCAGGTCCGACAGGAAAAGAGCATTTGTGACAACTGATCATTAGCATATTTATTGCTCCTAATTTTCATATGAGGCTACCGGTTTTGCTCCGTATGTGGGTCAGGAAGACTCTCTTTTCACAAATCTCTCCTTCCCGCTGTCTCTGCAGCTTCTACTCAGCTGATTTGTGGGCATTCACTTTTACTTTAACCAACAAGATTGTGCCACGGTTTCCCTAAGTCAAACACATAGTTGCTGTCAAAATTTTAAAACTGCTCTCCTCTCTTCTGCTGTCAGTTGTCATTGAAGCATGAACCAATGCAACCCTCCTCCACCACATTCACCTCCATTCACCTCCAGTCTTCATAATATTAATTTCATCGTGCATGTTTAATACATTTTTGTTTCACTCTAATGAAGTCTCTCCTGATTGAAATTATATTACCAAAAAGTAGAAATAAGACTCAAACACAGACACAATATATGACATTGGTTAACTCCTAAGAAACAATATGAGGTGGTCAATATTACAGTCTAAAGGCTTTCTGCAAGGAGTATTTAAACAATCAATAATGTCTTTAATTATATCCAAATCCACTAAATCGTAAACCATCTGTGTGCATGTGTGTTCATGTGTTGGCCATGAGGGAAAATGTCTACCTGCAGGCTCTCCTGGAAGCTCGATGCCTGGTACTGGGCATATTTGTCAATGGTGGTGTGTGAGCGGCTGCTTTCGCAGGGCCATGTCTGCGCCGAACCACTTGAATCCCAGTTCTCATCAGCGGGCTGCTGGACCTGAGTCCTCACTTCCACTGCATGCTCCGCATTGGCCTCAACCAACGATTTGGTGGAGAACAGACCAAGGTCTCACATAGGGAAAGGAAAGCAGAGAACAGAGATAATTATCAGATTAATCAGAATTTCTTGCTTTTTGGATCATTTATGATTGTAGATTTCTCAAGGCACTGGTTGTGGTCCCAGTTATGTTGCATTAATTAATTAAAGCTGAAAGTATTTCATAAGTATGAGCGAGAAAAAGGTAAGGAAATAAGATCAGCTTATCTATACTGGATGATTGTAAAACTGAAATATGCAAACACATTTAAATTAATATCCCTCTATCAAAGTGCAGCCAACCAGTGGCCTAGCCATCATGTCATGGTTGAGCATACATGGTCTGCATTCAAATATGGATCATAAAGTACCAGTTGTGACTCAACTGTATGTTGTATAACATTTCGAAAATGTCTCGAATGTCATGTGTAAAATATCTACTGCATCTAAAATAACCCCCAGTTTTATGATATGTTACATTTATATCTGAATATTCAACACCTTTTTCCCTTTCCCTGCTCCTTGCATTACAATTATTATAAAACAATGAACAAAAGGTCCTAATCATTGGAAATGTGTTACTAATGACCAAAAACTCATTTAGATTAAATAGAATTTCATAAACCGAGTAACTGGAGTGGGGCAAATGATGAGTGTGACGTATAAACTTACTAAGGCGGAGGGAGCCAGCCAGGCCTCTGATGACAGTAACTGCATTTTTGGGATCAGTGCAGAACTGCAGCAGAACTGGAGAGAAGGCGTCCCTCTTGCTCTCCAACTGCAGAAGAAACACAGAATAAATATTAACATTTGAACGCGGTGAAGGAATTATTTTATTTGTTTTGAAAACAAATGAAAAATACTGACAGTAAGTTGGTAACGTGTAGATGTCTTGAAACAAGGTATGATAAGGCAGCTCTCTCTGCTGCTATCGAGAAAACAATCCAAGACATAATTCAAAGATTTATGGTGGGGATTTACTCATTTCTTAGTTCATATGAGAACAAGCCGAGGGGTCTACAGCCATGCTAGGGGCTCACTGGGGCTGTATTTAGGGTGCCATGCCATTTTTCGGGTGGCCCATTATTTGGAAATCCCATTGGGCCGAAAGCCCATTTGTCCAATAGCCTGTTCTACCGAAAAAAAAAACCCACCCATTGTCCCTACAATACAAACTTTTGTGCAACAAACAGCACATGGTTAATTATTTAGCAAAATGATGGCATCTGATCTTCCCTGGTCGCATTATATATTTTTTCTTACCATAATGAAGCCATGACCCGCCCTACTCTGCCTCTGTTTGGCTTACCCTGATATTCTTACCCTCAGCATAGCTAATCTCACTCCTCATGCCTAAACCTAACCAACAAAGGCAACAAGTAATAAGAGGCAAAATGGTGGCTCATGCCTTCGCCAGTAGAATAACAAAACAAAACAACCTTTGTAAAAATGAGCGTTGAACAAATAGCGCACGTTCAGATGAGAAAATTATACTTTTGCATGCCTGAAGTTTATTTCTCTTTCATCCTGCCGTTCACTCCTCTCATACATGCTTACTCATAATTTCCTTGCAGTTCCTTGTTTGGGGCAGTCAATCGTAATATCAGCTGGTCTCGTCGATCTCATCTATCTGTTTTCTCTTTTGATATATGATTGTCTCTTTGCCTTTAGTGCATTCATGTTGCTGCTCCACGCACCCCTCCACCTCCCCATCGCCGCCCAGTCCTCGCAGATTCATCAGCCTCCTCAGTCTACCAATCTCAGCCAACTCATCAGCCACTATCAACAGTGTCTGGACTCCACAGGGGTTTGTACCTTGCTGCTGCTGAAGGCAGACGCCCCTCGATTACAAATCTCCCTACAGATTCTAAGCGCCAAGGACTCAAGACTTTTTCGACACAAATCATCTGTTTATAAAAGACAATGATCTTTTCTTCATTTACTTGTCTCTCCTGATTGAAATGGGCTTACGGTCCAATGGGACATTTTTCAGACTATTGGGGTTTCGGAATAATCGGGCCATCCAAACAATAGGCAGTCCCTGTATTGAGGCAGAGCGGTGCTTTGAGCTCAATGCTAACATCAGCATACTAACATGCTCACGATGACAATGCTAGGATGCTGATGTTATATGATTTATTATGTAGAACATCAGAGTTTAGCGCGTCGGCATACTAACATTTGCTAATTAGCACTAAACACAAAGTACAGTTTAGGCTGATGCGAAGGTCAATAGTTTTGCGAGTATTTAGTCATAAAGTGTTAGAATAATACATTTTTTTGTGGTAGATGAAAAGTTAAGGGATCACCGAGGAATTTACAGTTAATCCTGAGGGGAACATGAATGTCTGTACAAAATTGTATGCCAAGCCGCCAGATACTTATCAAGATATTTCAGTTGGGAGCGAAGTGGCACACCAACCGATCGGCCAACAGAGCAGAGGCCGACGTTGCCATCCATAGAACCATGCCTCTAGCATGGCTAAAAACACGTTGTTAGGATTCAATACTTGATGATACCACTTGTTGAGCTGGAGCATATTTGAGTATGCTAATCCCTGTGGACTCACATAGATGCTTGGTGTAGGAGGGTTAAGCTTTTCTCGTGGAATGGGGGTCTTGCTGGCAATGTTAGGTTTAACAGAGAAGGCAGAAAGCAGGAAAGACTCCTTGAACTTCCCCTTCACCCTCGTCCCCCTGGAGAAATATGACAGAGCAATAAAAGACTAAGTTCATCAAGAGAAACAGCTTAGATGTAAAACATATATAAATAAAAGAGATGCCCAAATTAGGAGTAGCTTTGTCAGAGTACTCACTTGCAAGCTCTGACCACTTCAACGCCCGTGTTTTCAATGCTGATCTTGGAGAGTGGGATTCTTTGCTCCTCCACCTCTGATATGTTGAATGTTTGTCTTCCAGCACTCTCCACCTTAATCAAGAGGATCTTTAGCTCCTTAGACAAGCCCATGGACAATGCTTTCAGTTTCATGGGGTCAACTGGTGCTACTGAGCAGAGAGGTTTACTTGCTGGTGTGGTCACACATAAATTGGATGTATTGATTGTTAGAGTTGACGCTGAGCTTGGGGTCTTGGTATTTGTTTTTCCGGCAGCTGAGGATATCTTATTTTCTAACTCTTCCTTCTTCTCAGTTATAATCTTTGTGTCCACTTTTTCTTTGTGGATGTGTTTGCCAGACGAGGTTTGAATTTCCCGAGGAATCTGGCCCTTCTTACCATCTTTGAGAGGTTTGGGTGACTTTCTGGAGATGACGAGCACCGACGACGAAACATCTTTTTCCTCCAAGTCCCTTATTTCATTTGCTTTGTTTTTAGAACCGATGACGCTGCTTTCCTCTGTTTTTATCTTAATCTTGATCTCTCCCTCACTTCCCCCATCGTTAACCTTTTGTTTTCTCTTTCTGTCTGTACCTATGCGTTCTGTTTCTGCACTGTGTCCTCTTTCTTCCTTGGTAGAGAGAGTAATGAGGCTGGTGAAAGAAGCTGTATGTGTCGTGGTGAGTCTCAGTTTTGCACTCAATGACCCATCCAAAAGAGATGACTCGTTTCTCTCAGAAAGGATCTCCATATCCTTTCCCTCTTGGCTCTCTTTTATATTGGTCTTGATTTCTTCCTTCTCCTGCACCAGGGCGTCGGCGACATTCTCCCTCCGATGTGTCGGACTGTGGATTTTCAAAAATGTGGAGGTAGAGTGAGTTGGTGACTGATTACTGGATTTGGAGGATGCTGTATGATCAGATTGTGGGGAGAAATCCTGATGCTCATGAATCTCTGGCCCCAATTCAAGAGAAGATGAGTACTTCACTCCTCCTGCGGAGCTAGCAGGAGGCCCCCCAAATGGACCGCCTCGACATGTGACCCGCTGGCCTCCGAGAAAGGTGGCCAGGCTCTTGAAGACGTCATCCAAATCGGTTTTGTGGTGGCGAAGCTCACGGAGAAGAGAGCCAGAGGTTTCCCTGCCGCTGTCCACCTCTTCTTCCTTTTCTCCATCAGCAACTTGTTCCGTCGCACAAGGTAGATCACTGAGTTCAGCCATGCCATCATGGGAATAATCAGCCGGCGTACTTTCACAAGGCTCCTTGTTGATATCGTCAGTGCTCTCGCTGTCGACAGGAGGAGGAGAGAAGCACTGGGTGGGGCTGGGCTGGAGGACGGGTCTGCTCAACACTCCCTTTTCTAGCTCCTCTTCATCTTCTCCCAGAGTTGATACTGGAGAGCCTTGCCAGCTGAGAACAGGGGGAGTATTGGCAAGGTTGTCTCCCGTTTCCCTCACATTTCCCACAGGCTGTAGGTCTGGAGCATTGAGAGCCCCTCCCTGCCCACCTTCTTTGCCGTGGATGGGCTGCTCTAAGCTGATAGAACATGCTGTACTGAGAGGTGCTAAGGCTTTAAATAAAAGGGAGGGGAGCGTATCATCGGGCTTTGCTTTTCGTCGTGCTTCTGATCGTGATGAGACGACAGTGGGCCTCTTGCTGGTCTGGTCGGGGCATGTTTTCCTGGGAAGAGACCGTTTTAGTTGTTCCTTGACAGGGAGTTTTGGGGGACCGCTGTTCTTCTTGGGCATTTTGTGATTTCCACATTTTGAGGATGGCTGCGGGGAAGTGCAGCTGGGATGAGGAGTATTTGTGGATGGCCTGTGTGTCCTCTCTGCTCGTTCCCTCCTCTCCCTGTGCTTGTGTTTGGCTGGTAACTGGCCTTGATTCTCTGGGAACAGAGTTGAAGTCTCCGTTTTACATATTTTGGCCTCTCCTGAAGATTTAGAAGTAGAGATGGAGGTAAACATTTCGTTTTCTGTGACCTTAGTTTTCAAGCCTAACTTTCTTTCCCTCCTTGCTGCTTTATCCCGCCTTCTTTTTCTCTCGGCCAACCTCTTTTCCTCTTTTTTCTTATGCCTCTTCCTCTCTTCCCCCTTTCGGTTTGTCTTTTGAACTTCCCCCTTCCTCTCCTTTTTCATCAGCTTCTCTGTTTTTTTGTGTCCTTCCAACTCCTTTTCTGGCTTGATTGCTCTTGATCTGCCGTGGGGGGACAGCCGTGAGCAGAGGGGCTGCAAGGTCTTTCTACATTTGACATCCGAAAACCTGAATTTTGGACCAGTGTGAGATGTGAGAGACGTGGTAGATGTCAGGCTAGGTCTCAGGGTGTAATTAGGGCTTCCGTGGAGTTTCTGCTGTCCACTGAGGCCAGGGAAAAACTGATGAATGATGGATGGATCTTTTATGCCACTGGCCACTGTGTATGAAGAGGGACTGGAAGAAATATGTGGACTGCTGGCAGAAGAACCTCCATCTTTAGGGCTGCAGAGGAGGGACGAATAGGAAAGAGAATCTGCACCAGAAGACTTGGAGAGGGCTGGATCCCTTGAATTGCCCCTTTGATGAGTGCGCTGAGGTTCCTGCAGAGATTTACATCTGTTTAGACACTTGTTCATGAAAAAAACCATGCAGTTATTGCATGCAGTATAAATGTCTTATTTTCACTTTTTTTTTTCTTTTTTTAAATGGTATATATTAAAATATTTCTACATACTGGGGTCACTGAACAGTTTTTGAATTGCACATATTGTAATCATGTGTGACAATCATAGTAACAATTACATTGTAGTGAGACCATATTTTGGTCAAGGTTAATGATATTATTATATTATTAATAGCAACTTCCCTGGTGAAATGGCACAAACTGAAAGGTTATTGAGAGTTGTCTCTACATATTTATTTATGCATTTATACTGCCTTTTGTGTGTTCATGCTATCTAAATGTTTATTTCTTACTGTGCTTTGTTTGTGGTGATGGCTCCGTGAGTCCTTTTCCTCAAAAGGGTGTAGCGGCATGTTGTGCGGTAAGGCTCTGGGGTGGCCTGTGTGCCGTTGATAGTAGTAATGATGGTTTTGGCTGTAAGGCACACGGGTGTGGTCTGCTGGTGATGACGAGATTCTCCGGTCGACCTTCCCATCGCTTCCGTATTGTGGTGGTCTGTTGCGACAGCTCTGGTTCAGAGCCGCTAGGTGACTGTTACTTAAGCCATGTCCTCCAGTTCGCAGTTTAGAGGTTTCCTGCAAAATAAAAAAAACAAACAATAATACAAATCACCAACTGATGTTTGTTCAGTTTCATCTTTTAGTAATCATTTACGGACTCTACAAGCTTACCTGTTGCTGTGTTGTTGAGGTCCTGTGGTCATAGTGGTGGCAATGACCCGCCCTTTCATTAGGAGGCTTCCAGTCGTCTTGGTTGCAGCGGTGGTGGCGAGGTGGTGATGGGGCATGGGCAAGTGAAGACAAATGTCTTGATCCAGGATGAGATGACTAAACAGAGAAGCAGAAGTAACCTGTCATACTAGAGGGAATTTTACCAATGGGTGGTGCTATTGCACAGAAATAAAAGCCTGTGTACAAATAAATAGGCTATATTTAACAAAGGAATCTAAGCCAACAAACTCCACCTGATCAGGGCCAGAGTCCCTTCTCCTCTTGGCTGGACATTCGTCCCTAGGGGATAGAGGGTGCTGTGGAGGTGGACTGTGCTGGTGCAGCTGGTCTCGCCGCTGGTGGAGGGCTGGCCGTTTCCATGGCCCTGGTCTGTTGTTTATCACTCTGCCAGGAAAGCTCCTGCTGCAGTCTGAGGGGGCCCATCTCTCTGGTGGGGACTGGAGTTCTCTGTTGTTGCGATGCTGGCGAGGCCCTCCATGCTAACAGTCGACAAGAGAAAATAATCAAATGATCAAATGATGACACATACTTCTAGTTCTAATAATAATATGAACTCTTTTGAAAGTAATATTGTGGAACTTATTCTGGAACTGCAGGTCTCACCACAGAGTTGCTGGCATTGTTGTCCCAGTTTGCGTAGCGCTCTCCTGGTCCCATTAGATAACCGTTGTTGGTGCCACCTCTGTTGTGGAATGAGCGTGTGGAGTTGTGATGCCAGTTCTGGGCCTCAAACGACTGCTCTTTCCCATCCCAGAGACGTAGAGGCTGTCGGTGCCCCTTTGAGACAACCTTGTCCTGGACATGGTTGTCTGTTCTGTCCCCCCTGAGCAAAAGACCAACTGCACTAAGCAACAAGTACCATGACACAGATCAAGTATTGTACTGTTCTGCTGCTCCAGTAGCAAGTACAACCGAAGCTGATTGTCTAACTGGCTTCAGTGAAATTGCATTACAGAACTTATTTGAGCGTGATTTTCTGTGCAATGTTTACCCTGTGTTACTCACCTATTATAAAGACGACCTGACGGTGGATTATGTGATTGATTGCGCCCTCCATGGCATCTGTAGTGACAAAAGAAGAAACATACAGAAAATCTACAGACTCAAGATAATAATGTTCTTTCTTTGAATATCTTTCTTTGAATATCTTAATCAAGTTGTTCGTGGTCGATTGCTAATCATGCACTTTTGTAGCAATGAGACCTCTCTGAATATGGAGTTAATTTGCATTGTTGAAGGATCACGTTTATAATCCGGGATTTATTATTATTTTTTAAAATATCAGTTATTGTTTATAGTGCTGTGTTTATGTCAAGCAACTTTATCAGAGTCACAATTGTTTCTATTGCCAAATTCACAACCTACAGACATAATCATATTCATTCAGTCACCCTCAACCACGGCTTCTCACAGCTGCAGCTGAAGAAGTTATAGTTTCATTCACCAGAGTCCTGCTTATTTAAACCGCAGATGGGCTCCTGCTTACAGCTGCAGCTGAAGTAAGATTTGTTCATGAATATGCTCATCACAGATTCAGTTAATCAGTCAGTCCCATAAAGTGGTGCTTATCTCGAATCAACCCAGACAACAAAAGCTGGAGTCGTCACCTGCTGGAATGACCCTTGTTGGGAGAGTTCAAGCCTCAAGTTGTGCCACTATCCACTCCGAATGAGTTTAAAATATCTTCGGGAAGGCTTTGGACGTTTACTGTTTCCAAATGCTCTAGGTGTTAAGGGCATTTATATTGTATCTACTGTCTTAACCGTTACAGTCAACAACCTTTGATTCCAGTGAAGCTTAGTGTAGACTAAATGGAAGTCTTGGTTAAGGTTCACGACTAAAGCTCATAATCCATGAGCAGTCAAGAAATAAGGAAAAACTATACATTACAGTAAATATATAAGAGCCTATATTCATGTGATATGATATGTGTGCACCTGCGAATGGACTACTGTACTTTAAGAATTAAAAAAGGTGACTTTGTAGAAACACTAAGTGCGAGTATTGTGATGGTGCTGCTGACCTTTCTGTGTGGCTCCAGGGACGAATGTTTCCAGGAGCCCATTGTCCTCTGTTAGGTCCTCCAGCTGGATAGGAGTCCCATGTGTTACGGCCAGAGTACAGCTCTGCGGGGTGATACATGCAGCCTGAAACACAGATAACATTTAATGCGTACGGTGTTGCTATTTTGAATGAATACATATACAAATTTATAAATATGATATCTCATTTAAAGAATGTCTGGCTACATAAAATGCAACAATTTCAACCAATTAGATAGCTTATGCAATGACAATGACCACCACTTTTGCACCGAAGCTCTATTTCCTTGATGCTTATTCAGAAGACTGCTCCACTCACCGATTGAAAAAGGCCAACAGGAAGGGCCCTATAATCGAGTAACGTAAAATCCAATTACAGCAGCAGGTGAACACTAACAAAAAACACTACACGCAGCGACTCACACATGGATATATTCAGGGGTTTGATGCCATTTTGGCAGTGCAAAACGTGTGGATTTCAGCATCTCCATCCTGCGTTAAATGCTGTTTTCACCAACAATACAGTTGATGGTCATCCTTAGGTGCACATAGATGCTTTAATGAACACGGTGATACCATAAAGTGCTAAAGTGATGCACAAAGTACATGTTTGCATGTAAAAAGCCACGCGCACACACACACACACACACACACACACACACACACACACACACACACACACACACACACACACACAGTACTGAGACAGAAACAAATGTTACCAGTCTTGGTCTGTGTTTGGGAAGCCCTCCACTTCACACCAAAAGAGAGAGAAAAAAGAGAGAGAAACATGAATGTCAGCACAATCATTGCTTTTGTTCTGGCTTATCCTTGTAGGTCTGTGATATACATCGAGACCATAGTGTCAATTTGTGTATCTCTGGTACATTTGATTTCATCATGCTGTATTTTGTTGCTGCACTGTGTCTGTTCAGCAGTCATACATCAATCAGCCAGAGCTGCATTGTGCATTCAGCCTCTCTCTAATCACTGCTACCCAGCAGCCACCACAGCCAGTGGCCATCCAATGATCGGAAAAAAAACAAAAAAACATGGCACTAAGAAGAAGGGCCATGGCAACCTCACTTTTACAGCAAAGAAAGGCAGGGGAAAAGAAAACAGGCTCGGCTGCTGTAGTATTTCTCTCAGCTTACAGTAAAAGTACAATAAAAGCCCTGAGTCTTTATTTCCTATTTGACAGGACTGGTGGTGACTGTGTCTCAAATCAACAGCACCCATCTTCAATCCACTCTCACAGTTCATCATCAGCTGCTGGTTCATTAGGTCTATGTCTCTGCCTTTCATTTGCTTCAATTACACCAACTTACCGATGTAAAGTCCTGCTGAGTATTGAACCACCGCACCAGGTCAGATGTTTGGCTGGCTGTGTCTCTGCAGAATTTCAAGTTGTCCACTTATCGTTTTGTCACAATTTCTAATCCTAACCTCCCCCATCTAATCTGCATATTTTCATTTTTATTGTTTTTTTTCCCCCCCTTTGATTAAAATAGAATTGTTGAATACAGACATTTATTTGACCATGAACAGGAAAGATGTCTTACTGTCTCTCTTGCTGCACACTTTCAGCCTATTTTGTCTTCAAAAGTAGCTGACTGTGTAAAGATTAACTTTGCATGCTAAAGAGAGCTTTACTGTATCGCTGATAGGTTGCACCTCTATATGCATTCATTTCCCTCAGCTATTTATAAATACTATGACAATATATGCTGTGCCACATTTTAACCCTCCCTCTTGTGGTACATTTTACAAGTTTGTTCCACACAGGATTTGCTTGTGGTTTGCAGATGTGAAATAACCTTTCTGTGAGTGCTGAATGAGCTACCTCTTCAAGAGTCCATTTCCTACCAGTTGCTAGAGCAACTGAAGCCAGACGGTTCTTCCCACTGAGGCTTTAGGCTGTCTAAAGGCAACTGCATTCAGATTTATTCTTGGAGTAGAAAAGAGGACACAAAAGGAAATTTGTGTACATACAATCATACACGGCTTACATACGGTGAATTAAAACTGGATGCATTTATCCTATGCACTGTGTGCCCCATCAGTCGCCACATAAAGCTGTGTAATAGACACACCATGTCCGGTGATATCCACTCTAATCCTCACATCACCTCCTGTTCCACCAAAATCTGCTTTTTTGAGAGACCAGCTTTCTGAGCTTCTGCAATTCTCCACTAATGCTGAAATAACCGATCTTTATCAAACACTATGAAGCTTTGGATCTTGGGTTGTACTTTATTCTCAGACTTGCCTATTTGTGTCCCAGAATGTCAAGTTATGTTAATGTCACATCAACTGTCATTGTGTACTTAATTGATGCCAGCAACTTGTAAACAGATTCACTGTTTGTGTGGCGTTACATTTTTAAGACACAAGTGTTGCAACTCCCCTGTTTCTTTGACAAGTAAAGGCACCTCACCGCGCTTTTAACCAGCCTGCTGCTGGTAGTTGAGCAACATTACACAGGCAGCAGATAAACCATCTGCTGTAGACCCTCCCTGCTGCACACGAAGACACGCTGTTGGTGAAGTGTTGTAGGGGGAGCCGTCAGTCAGCAGCAGCTTAAATTTGATTCTGCACAACAATGGCCCTGTGCTTCCAATATCAAACCCATCTGCGCAGGGTTAATTCCAGACATCTGGAATTCAGCTCCACAGCCAAATGATGTCACGTGCAAAAAGGGGTTAAGTTGCTGTTGGGTGAACCCATTGCTTCACAGTGAGATACGTTGAAGAAAAGAATGTGCAATGTAAACAGCGCAGTATAAGAGTGTGTAGTGGTCCTGACTTGCATAACGACATTTTTGACGCTGTACAGATCCATTCTTACAATTGTTATGCCGGTGGGTGATAGTAGTTGAAAGTGGGAGGT